>NC_136964.1:3443336-3554225 GCF_032717465.1 Coenobita brevimanus
CCTGGACTCTTTTTAACTCTTCCCATCCCTTAGTTTTAGCTATTTTGGAGTGGCTGTTCCTCATTCGTCGTCGGGGGAAGAGAGTGGATTTTTGCTGGGTTCCCGCACATGTTGGTGTGGTGGGCAATGAGACTGCGGATGCATTGGCCAAGGCTGCGGCTACTCAACAGCCCCCAACAGAATATCCGCTTCCTGCATCTGATCTAACACCTTACTTGTGGGACAGAATGCATGTGTGTTGGCAGAGACGCTGGGATGGTGTTGCTCATAATAAGCTGAAAGAGGTCTTCCAGAGAGTGGTTGTGCCAAGGGTTCTCCCTTCCATGCCTCGGCGATTGGAGGTAGCTCTTGCTAGGCTTCGCATTGGGCACTCTCGGCTTACACATGGGTTCCTGATGAGTGGCGAGACTCAACCGTACTGTGATGATTGCTTTGTTCCCCTTACTGTCCGTCACTTGCTGGTCGAGTGTCAGAGTTTGGGGGACCTGCGTCGGAGATTCCTCCATAGGCATACAGGGGTAGATGGTGCCTACTGTCTCTCCTCGATGCTTGGTGGAGCCCATAGCGTTTTTACTGATGTTTTTGGTTTTCTTCAGGAGGCGGGCCTCCTTCCACTTTTATAAGAAACTGTTTTCTCTTCTAACTATTCTTTTATTATTTTCAGTGTATTATTTCTAGAAAAAGTTATTAACTATGCACAATTTATTTGCCATGTTTTAGCTTGTTGGCGGCATATGACCTTGGCAATTGCGCCTCCAGTTTCTACTACAATCAATCAATCAATCAATCATTTTGAAGTCCTCCAGCAAAATCATCTGCTTAAATTTATCAAAATCAGAATTTACATTCTTTGAATTTAACCACTGCTCTAACAGTTCTTCTTTGATTTTTGCATACTGAACATAGGATTGCTTATCTTCCTTATAAGTTGTCTTAAATTTTTCTCCATAGGCTTCGGGAACAAGCTCATAGGCCTTAAGAATCAAGCTCTTAAATACATCATAATTATCAGATTGATCCTGAGGCAATGATGCATAAGTTACTTGAGCTTTACTGGTGAGAACACTCTGAAGGGCCAATTAAAACGTGTAGCCACCCTCTCAAACAACTGAAAATACTTTGTTAAATCATATTCATTAAAAGGAGGGACAAGTTTAACATTTTCAGTCACATCAAAATCAGCAGAGCTAGATGATCCAGTTCCACCTTGTTTCATGCGATACTCATGGTCTGCCTGAATCCTAGCAAGTTCAATTTTTGCCTGTGCCTCCTGTATAGGAGCCTGAGACTCAGCCTCCTTAGCATGAGCTTCCTGCAATGCTAGCTGTAACTTAGCTATTTCAATCTGCGTTTGCTCATCTGGAGGAGTTATATTAAACAAGCTTTTATTAATCATGTCAACAATTTGATCTTTAGACTGATGAGAGCGAAGAGCAATTCCCAATTGTTGAGCAACAAGCTTTTAATTATTTGTTCTGTTTTCTACATCACACACTGTTTGAAAATTTGACAAAATCTTTGACCTCATCAATAGTAGTAATAGTAGACATCATGAATAAATCAGTCACAAAATATCAAGCAATATCCTTATGATAATATCCTGAATATCCTGATAAGAAGTCGCCAAATTAATGTTACGGAACAGAGAGAGATAATGAAAACTTCAAGTGAGAATACTGAAAATCACTACCGTCCAGCAAGGTTCCAGGTTCAAAGCAAGAGTTAGGTAAAATCACAAGTTAAAGTTTAATACTCAAACTAACAACTAAACATTCAGGACTCATAAGGATAATGTAATGGCAAAACAGGTTAAATATATAGTTAACTGCAATAGACTCAACATGAATTTAGCAACAGCAAATTTATCTAAGTCAGCCCTGATAAATGAGAAAACCGGATAATGCTCAGTTAAAGCATGATATACTATTACAGATACAAAATATTTTTAATATTGGCTGACCTTAAAACTCTACATGAATGACAACTTGCAAGAAGGACGCGCAAATGAAGCCATAGGGGACAAAGAGTTGACAATCGGGCTCTGAACAACAGAAAGAACGACTTACTATACTATTAGGGGGAGAAGGGGGGAATGCAGTAGAACACGCAAGCCTGGTCACTATGGAAGCCACGAGGCGAATCGTGATCAAAGAAGCAGCATACAGTACGATAGAATTATATAAAGGATGATGAAATCATAGGCTATGTAACAATATATATATATATATATATATATATATATATATATATATATATATATATATATATATAAAATTTTTGTGTCTAACTCTGGGCCAGAAGTCTCCAAGCAACACAGGTAGGCGACCACGTAAACCAAAGGCATGAAGTTGTTAGAGGATGCCATAGCGCCAGGCAGTGTCTTAAGCCTTCTCAAGGTCAAAAAACACAACCACAAGATGTTGCTTGGAGGCAAAAGCTTCACACATTGACGCCTCAAGCCTGATAAGGTTGTCTGAAGTGCACCATAAGTTACGGAAACCACTCTGCGACGGAGAGAGAAAGCAACCCTTCTCCAGAAACCACATAAGCCTGACATTGACCATCTTTTCGAACAGCTTGCACACACATGATATTAAAGTGATAGGGCGATAGTTGGAGACTTGGGAATGGTCTTTACCAGGCTTGGGAAAGGGGAGGACAATAC
The DNA here is from genome assembly GCF_032717465.1 of Coenobita brevimanus. Classification (NCBI taxonomy): domain Eukaryota; kingdom Metazoa; phylum Arthropoda; class Malacostraca; order Decapoda; family Coenobitidae; genus Coenobita; species Coenobita brevimanus. The sequence continues at coordinate 3,446,002 of NC_136964.1, forward strand.
ACAACCTCCAAGTCGTCGGAATAGAGCCCTCACTCCAAACCCTGTTAAAAAGGTCCAATAAAAACTGAAGTGAATCAGTCGGAAGATGACGCAGCATAGCGTATGAATTATCGTCAGGCCCAGAAGCAGTGTCACGACACTCTGAAGGGGCATCACGTATCTCACAGAGGCTAAAATCTAAATTATGCTGCTCTCCGCAACGAGAGCGAAAGTCAAGACCCAGCCTCACCTGATTGCTACGAAAGGTGGCAAATAGCTGAGAAGGATCCTTTTTGGAGACAGCGTAAAACTGATCTGCAAAAGCAGAGGCTACTGCATCTTGTGCAGACACAAGTTCTCCGTGAAGGCGCAACACCGGAGGGGAGAAGGGCGAGAACCTACCAGAAATCTTGCGCACCATTTTCCACACCACAGACATTGAAGCTGAAGATGTAATTGTAGAAACATACGACCTCCACGAGTTACGGCGAGCATTCATGACCCATCTATAGCGAGCACGTGCTTTGCGAAACTGTATTTTTAGAAAATCAACATTAAAATTGGCAAAATACCGACGAACAGCTGCTTTGTAAGTTCCCTTTGCTATGGAGCAGTCATCATTCCATCATGGCACAGGTCTCCGGGAAAAAACAAGTCCATGGGATAGAACGAACCCCTGCTGAGAAAATGGTCAGTAAAATAACATTCGGCATTATCGATAGTTGAAAAATCAGTAACCCTGTTGGCAAATACACAAAGTTCCTCAAAGAGAGACCAATCAGCCGTGTCCAGACACCAGCGTGGTAGACGGGCTACAGGAACAGAGCAAGTAGGCTGGACCACTACAGGATAATGGTCACTACAATGTAGATCATCCCAAACCTCCCAAGAAAAATCAAGGGCACAGAGGAGATGGTAAGGTCAATGACAGAATACGTGCCAGTCTGAACATGAAAATGGGTCGGCCTTCCATCATTTAGGACAACCAAATCTAAATCTCCAACCAAAGAGGCAAGAAGATTACCCCGGGGATTTGAAAGTGAGTCACCCCACAAAGGATGGCGGCCATTAAGGTCACCAAGCAGTAGGAAAGGAGGTGGAAGTTGGCTGATAAGAGTTTCTAGATCAGCATGTATAACAGGAACGGAATGTGGAAGGTACAGACAACAGATGGTATAGAACTTCCCAACGTGCATCTGTACGGCTAGAACTTGAAAGGGCGACTGAATCTCAAAAAAAAAAAAAAAGGGACATCAGAACGGCACAAAATTGCCTATCCACCGCTGTGACCACCAGGAGGAGATGCATGGAAGGCTTTATACCCCCTAATGGAAGGGAACTGTCTGTCGGGGCCAACCGAACCCCCCCCCAGCCAAATCATCCGAAGGTTGGCTGGTGGGTGATGGATCAGAGGGAGCAATCGACTGAGCTCTATGAGTATCTAAAGACCCAGGCCCCACCACACCTGAGGAAGAGGCAGGGACGGGAATCCTAGAAGCGCCATCATGAACACCCACAGACTTAGACGCCACCACTGGCTGGGTTGTCGAGCGAAGAGCCCCCTCAGAATCCTCATGTGGTACAGAAGTTTGAACCTTAGCAGCAGGGGATTCACCCAAAAACTCCTTACTCCTCACTCGTTTGAGGTTGGCAGATGCAACCTCCATCTCTGCACCAGAACTTAAAGCATTAGAAACTATAGTGCCACACTGTAAAGAAGAGTGAGCAACAGTAGCAGAGCGGGCAGATGGTACAAGAGCAGCAGTCGGTACGGAAGTAGCAGCTGATACAGAAGTATGAGAGACGCTGTTTTTTTTGGATATGTCAGGACAGGGATGCACAGGAAGGACATCGGGAGTTTTGGATGTGTCAAAGCAAAGTGTAGCATCGACACGTGTGTTTGTCACAGGAGGAACCGGAGGAACTGGGATGGGGGAGGCACTCCCAGACGCTGAAAGAACCACCGCAGAGGGGACACCCCCAGAGACAGGAGGCACCTACCTGGAGGAAGCACAGCTGCTTCCAGGCTGCACTCCCTCAGTGGAACCCCCCGGGCGAGAAGGCCGGAAAGTAGAACCCCGATAATTTGATGGGGCATTGTGTGATGGCAGGGGCACCTGCCGGGTAGCTTTATGGCGAGACAACGCAGCAGCAAAGGTAACCCCAGGGCGAATGAACCGCTCCCTTACCCTGGCCTTTGCCTCAGAAAAGGAAATTTTCTCCTTCATTCAGACAGAAATGATCTCGTATTCATATTTGTATACTTCACAATCCCTTGAGGAGACTGGATGTGCTCCTCCACAGTTCAAACATTTAGAGAGTTGAGAACAATCATCTATACCATGAGAAATTCCACCACAATTTCCACAGACCTCAGGAAGGCCAGACGCTTCCCTCCTGCAAGAACGGCGGACGTGACCAAATCTTTGACAATAATAGCATCTTTTAAGTCGGGGAACATAAGGTTTAACTTTTAGCTTCCACCACGTAGCAGTGATAACCTCCGGCAAGGTAAGACGGTCAAATGTCAAGATAAGAGTAGGCGTGGGGGTTAAAACCCGATCAACCTCCTTCATAATTCTCTGTACTCCTACAACACCCTGAGGAGCCAGCCCTTCTAAGAGGAAAAATCAGAATACGAGATCGTCACGAGAATACACAACCCCTCGGGACTGATTTAGGACCAAGTGACGCGAGGCAGATACAGGATAATCAGCGACCATAGTTAGGGACTGGATGCGTGAACTCTCCTCTTCATTCTTGGCTTCTAGCAACAGAGAACCATCACCCTTCAAAGAGACCTTGGGGGCAAATCCCCTTGCTGTAACCAGACCACTGTGAGCCTTAAAACAGTACAGGTTCCGGAGGGAAGTACCGTCATTTGTTTTGAGGACTATATACTTTGTGAAGGAGTGTTTCACAAAGACACCAGGATACAACTTGATGCAGGGAACATCTAATCTAGCAGTTTTGGCAGACGACGCGGAGGGTACAGGGTCGTCCGCCAGAGAGTGACCACTTGATGCCGACTCGTGTGGCTGGTCACCGACCACACGAGTGGATAAAGAATTGTTAAATATATCCATATATATATTGGTGAATATGGATTGGAACCAGGAGCCAAGGGAAACCGCCTACCAGGGAGTGAGGGGACCGAGCGCGGTCTCATGGGAGCGGGGTACCTCGTCCCCAGAGGGTGTCCCCAAAAGGACACCCCGTGATGCGAAAGTTCGCTCCCACCAGTGCAGAGACCCCCTTCCCCAACACCCCCCAGCCCAGACACCCAACCAACCAACTCGGGACAGTACCGAGGCGATCCCTCTGGAGGGCAGCACCGATGACCCTTATGGGTAACCTACGTTTCAGGCAGCGCTTAGTCAGACCCCTCACCCACAACCCAACCCACGTGCGAGACCATGCCGGATGTCGTTACATCCACGGGCAGGCTTGTGGGATCACAGGGGCACGCAAGCCCCCCCACCACGACAAGGTGGCTGCCCACGGCGGGGAGGACTTCAAAAGGTGTATTAATAACGATGTAAGCCTGTATCTTGATGAGAAAAGAATAGATAATTTGTCTGATGCTGCAGTTTTAGCTGATGAATATGTTCTCACTCACAAGAGATATTCTAAAGAAAAAAGGAAAGCTGAGAGTAAGTACGTTGCCTCTACTCAGAGTACAGGTAACAGGAAAGAGAATAAAGAAGTTTCTCAGGAAGTAAATACCAGCTTCACCTCTAGATGTCAGAAAAGTAAATGTAAGCTTGGTCATACTGCGGAGAAATGTTTCAGGAGACAGCATGATGTGAACAAAAAGGAGTCTTTAAATATTCAGTCAATTGGCCTAGTGTCCACCCTTGAGAGTTCCCAAAATTCTTTAACCGAGTTAACTGAACCTGCTTGAGGGGTAACTTAAATTCTCATGATGAAGCTCCTCTTTTGAGCAGTAACGTGGGTGACACGCTCAAGAGTTCATGTGCTAATTTCCTGTCTGATGGTTTTGTCAGACCTCTGGACAGTAATGACAGGAAATCAGTTAAAATATATCGTGATACAGGTGCTTGTCAATCCCTTATGCTGACCAGTGTTCTAGGCTCTAATGTTAATTCCTCTGATGAAACTGTAATCTTACAAGGTGTAGGGAATAATTACTTCTCTGTCCCTCTGTGCAGAGTGAATTTAGAGTTGGTTTTGTTAATGGTTCCGTTATGGTTGGGTTGGTTGAGACACTCCCAATGTCACGTGTAACTTTCTTACTTGAAAATGATATTGGTGGAAGTCAAGTGTGTCCAGCTCCTCAGTTGTCTAGTGAACCAGTGACTGCGACCCAGGATTGTGATGTCCCTGATGTGTTCTCTGCATGTGCTGTCACTAGGTCTAAGTCTAAAGTTACTGGTGACTTAGAGGATAATGATGATGATGTTATCCTAGCTGACACTTTTCTTGCTAATTTGGACCACTCACCAGATGAGGCAGTACCCCATAGTGTTGATAATTTGTCTCGTCAAGAGTTGGTTGAGTTGCAGGTTGCTGACCCTGAGTTGAAAGGTCTAGTTGACTCTGCTTCCAGTGAGGAAGAGAGCTGGTGCTTCTACTTGTTATTACATAAAGTCAGGAGTACTTATGAGAAAGTGGAGACCCCCAACAGTATCAGCCGACTGTGAATGGGAGGTTGTACCTCGTTGTCATCCCTCGTGTTTGTAGGCAGGATATAGTTAGATTGTCTTATGATTCCAGTTTGGCAGGACACCTTGGAGTGAGGAAAACTGTGGCACGCATTTTGAAACAATTCTACCGGCCAGGTATCTTCAGAGATTTTTCCTGGTATTGTAAGTCTTGTCACCTGTCAGGTTGTGGGAAAGAGTAATCTGACCGAAAAGGTTGCACCTCTAGTTCCCATTCCTCCTTTTGAGGCGCCTTTCGCCCGTGTGTTGGTGGATATTGTGGGCCCTCTTCCTAAGACTTCTTCAGGATTTTCTTATGTTGACCCTGATTGATATGGCTACTCGTTATCCTGAAGCCATTCCATTTAGAAATATCTCAGCAAAGAACGTGGTTAAGGAAATGCTAGGGTTCTTCACCAAGTTTGGTCTGCCCAGTCAAGTACTGTCAGACCGGGGAAGTAATTTCATGTCAAATGTTTTCAAGCAGTCTGAAAGAGTTGGGTATCACCCAGATCACGTCTTCAGCTTACCATCTCCAGACCCAAGAAGCGTTGGAGAGATATCATCAAACACTCAAATCGATGCTCAGGAAATACTGTTTGGAACATCAGAAAGACTGGGATAAAGGTCTTCCATTCGTTGTATTTGCCGCAAGAGAATCTCGAAATGAATCACTGGGCTTCTCACCCTTTGAACTACTGTTTGGCCATGAAGTAAGAGGACCCCTTAAGCTACTCAAGGAATGTTGGCTGTCGGAGGAAGATGATGTCAACCTGCTGGAGTATGTGATGAAGTTCAAAGAACGGCTGTCCACTGCTTTACAGCTGGCGAGAGAGAATTTAGGAGCTGCTCAGGAGAAGATGAAGACTTGGTATGATAAGAAGTCCAGGTTACGCCACTTTCAGCCAGGAGATCAGGTTTTGATTCTGCTACCGGTGCATAGGCAACTTCTTCAAGGCCAGTTTAGTGGTCCTTATTTCGTTGAGAAGAAACTCAGTGATGTCAACTATGTCATCGCCACACCAGATCGTAGAAAGAACAAGCAACTATGTCACATCAACATGCTAAAGTTATATCACAGGCGGAACGAAAATAACCCAGTCAGCACTGTAGCTGTTCCACCCGAGTCTGCAAGTGAAGTTCTCCCATGCAGCATGAGCCTGAGTGATAGTTTGGGGAAGAATCCTGATATCATGAATGATCCCCAGACTAAGCTTTCTCATCTAGCTCCAGAGGAAAAGCAGGAGTTTTCGGCATTACTGCAGGAGTACCCGCAAGTGTTCCGTGCCACTCCAGGAAGAACCACTGTGTTGATGCATGATGTCGATGTTGGAGACGCAAAGCCAATTAAACTGCCTTCTTACCGTGTGAACCCAGTGAAAGTTCCTCTCATCCAGAAGGAGCTTGGCTACCTGTTGGACCACAAGATGATTGAGCCCTGTCAGAGCGAGTGGAGTTCTCCTGTCACTCTAGTCCCTAAGCCAGGTGGGTCACAGCGGCTTTGCATCGACTACAGACTTGTTAATCAGATAACCAAACAGACACTTACCCTCTCCCTCGCGTGGAAGATTGCATAGACAAGATCGGAAAGGCTAGGTACATAAGTAAGTTTGATTTGTTAAAGGGATACTGGCCGCTGAATCGGTAGAGAGGCGGCTTGTAGTCCTGGTGGACCTAGGTTCGAATCCCGGCTGGGGCAGGGAACAGTTTAAAGATTTGAATTTCATAACAGCAGACTTTCCTGATCTACCAGATGACCCGCCGACATGTAAAAATACCCCCGCTAATACCAATACACCAGTCCTGTATGAGACAGCCCTAGCATGTATTCAATATGGACGGTGGATGTTAGCGCCGAAGTGGTGACGTGGAGGTGTAGGAGGACCACTGGGCCTTGGGATAGGCTACTGCCCCCGAGATATAGGCCCTGAAGCCTTTGCCCGGAGTCGGAGAAATAAGAAAAAAAAAAAAAAAAAAGGTACCTATGACTGAAAGTGCTAGGGAGATCTCATGTTTTGTAACACTAGGAAAGACTTTTGCATGTTCTGTAATGCCGTATGGTATGAAGAATGCACTAGCCACATTTCAGAAGCTCATGAATGTTGTAACAGAGGGTTTGGCAGGGTGTGTTGTTTATATTGATGACGTATTAATCTTCAGTGACAACTGGAAAGATCACCTATGCCATGTCAGTAAATTTCTTGAGCGTTTGGTTCAGGCTAATCTTGTAGCTAATTTATCAAAGTGTGAGTTTGGTCAGGCTAAAGTTCAGTACTTTGGGTACGTAATTGGTGATGGACACGTTGCACCACCAGCAGCTAAGGTTCAGGTTATAAGTGATCTTCCCAGACCTAAAAGTAGGAAAGAGCTACAAAGATTTTTGGGAATGGTAGGTTATTACAGGAGATTTGTTCTTAACTTTTCAATTCTTGTATCACCACTTACAGACCTACTGAAAAAGGGAGTTAAATTTGTCTGGACCGATAACTGTGAATCCTCTTTCAGCAAACTTAAAGCTATCCTATTGTCAGCAAGTGCTCGCTACTCCAAATTTTGCTTAGCCTTTTAAGATGGCTGTTGACGCAAGTGATACAGGAGCTGGGGCTGTTTTGCTGCAAGAGGATGATCAGGGTATTGAACACCCTGTATCTTATTACAGTAAGAAGTTCACTCCACCTCAAAAGAACTACTCTACTCTTGCGAAAGAGTTTTTGGCCTTGATTTTTGGTTTACAGCATTTTTCATTTTATTTGTGTTCTGGTTTTGACCCCATAATCATTTATACAGATCATAACCCACTGAAATTCCTTAGTAAGTTTAAAGATATAAATCAGAGATTGACAAGATGGAGTCTACTTCTTCAGTATTCATTAGATACATGTCAAGGGGAAAGAAAATGTTATTGCAGATTGCTTATCTAGACTTTAGACAGATTGTATTAGAGTAATAAGAAATTTCCGTTGTAAATTTCTTTTTCTTTGTGGGGAGGTGTTACATAGCCTATGATTTCATCATCCTTTGTATAATTCTAACGTACAGTATGCTGCATGTTTGATCACGATTCGACTCGTGGCTTCCATAGTGCGTGTTCTACCTCACTCCCCCCTTCCCCCCCTTAAAGTAAAGTCGTTCTTTCTGTTGCTCAGAGCAGGTGTCAGCTATTCGTCCTCTGTGCTTCATTTGCGCGTCCTTCTTACAAGTTGTATTAATTCTGCCGGCCCCTATGTAATGAGCTCAGTCTCTGCATAATTGCCACTTAGATCTACTCCTCATTTTGTTCACATCTGTCCTCTCCTGTAGTTATTATTTTTGTGAGTGCTCAGGAAGTCTCCAACCATCTAGCTGCTGTGTAATTTGAGTATGTTATTACATTTTTTCTTGTACTGTACAGCATAAGGTGTTAATTCGTAGACCTAGTGAGGTTTTTGTGATTCATGTGGAGTTTTTGATGTCAGCCATTGTTAATAATATTTTGTATCTGTAATAATATATCGCATTATCTGAGCATTATCCGGTTTTCTCATTTTATCAGTGCTGACAGATAAATTTACTCTTGCTAATTTCGTGTTAATAGTGGCTATTGCAGTTAACCATATATTTAACCCGTTTTTTGCCATACATTATCCTTATGAGTCCTGAATGTTTAGTTGTTAGTTTGAGAATTAAACTTTGACTTGTAATTTTACCTAACTCTTTTGTTTTGAACCTGGAAATTTGCGGGACAGTGGTGATTTTAGTGTTCTCACTTGAAGTGTTCATTATCTCTTTCTGTTCCGTAACAATGTGTGTGTATATATATATATATATATATATATATATATATATATATATATATATATATATATATATATATAAAGCATACATGCTTAGAATATGTCGTGTGGATGTGGGCTGCTGTGGTAGTCATGGATATTTCTCCGCTATCACCTATCAAGTTCAAAGGCTTGCCTCAAGAGTCAGTGAAATAATAAACAGATTTATAAAACAGTATGAATGTCAAGTATTACGCACTAAAAAATAACAGCTCTGACCAACATTCATGTCTATTTCTTAAGATGCTTAAATATTACTTGAAGTAATATAATATTTGAAGCGAAAGTTTTTCACTGATGCATAGAAAATTGTTCATCGAGGCAATAAACCTTTTTGGACCGATAGCTGAACGTGTCCGATCGTTTAACTTACGCCTGGCCACGACTCTGGCTAACTCTCTGGTCAGAGATTAGTAATCGTGAGTGTACGTTAGGAAGAGGGTCATGTGTAACATTTTCATTTGCAGTGAACTCGATTTTTAAAAATTGGCTTTTTTTGTGTGTTACAGTAGAAGCATTAGCTTTTGGATTAATTCAAAACTATTATACTTGAGTGATCCTATAATCTGCATAATTGATGGGGAAAACACTAAATATGTAACAAATTTACTCCAAATTAGCCGGAAAACATTTCCAACTCTAAATTCAGAAAACATATCTGTGTATGATAATTCCGTCCTAGAAAAAAATAATAATAATACTGAATGAGGTAACACGTAGAATGAAATCGATTCACGGTAAAAGAAATCTGGCACCCAAAGAGTTTCGTTTGATTAGAGACGTGAAAACAACTGGGAATAATAGAGATAAAATGGTTATTTTTATCTGTATAAATAGGTCTTTAAAGTGGCATCTTGAGCCTTCTGATAAAATATACAGAATTTTATATTTTTGCAGTATGGCGGTTAGTGTGATATCCAAATATACCAAGGTATAATCGCTCCGAAGGGCAATATATTATTTACAAGAAAATTTTTTACATATTGACTATCAGATGTATATTATTAGGAAAAAGTGAATACAGTCGTACTGAGATATACAATTGATAAACATTACTTGGTTCATACACTCAGTTTTATTGTCCATGAAAACTCTAAAAATAATAACGTTGCACGAGCGTCGACCCGAATTATTGTGTTTGCTGTGTTATTTACTATTTTTTTTTTTATTTCCGATGAGTCTATTGGTTATTTTCATTTTTTATTCATCAGCTGTGACATCACGGATAAAAGTTAGTGCAGATTGTGAACTAGTAACGAACGATATCATAAGCTTTCAGGGTAGTTCCAAATTATTTTACTATAGTGATGTCTGCACGAACTTATTTTTGGTCATCGTCGCTAAATATGAAAATTCCACAAATGTACTCAAAATTATTGCAAAACAATTATTTCCAAAGATCAGAAGTTATTTATAAGGTAGAAAAAATCACTCAGGAATCAGAACAAAAAAAAAAAAAAAGCTTATTTGGTATAGGGGTAATCGAATCAAACGAGAAATTTCGAACGAGTATTCTTTTTTATCTGCAGTAGAAGCACGTTCAAATTATATCGTCTTTTGAGTCAATGTAAAAAAACAAAAAACAAAAATTGCAAGTTATGAAGGATCGTGTTACACCATAAGCCACAATTCCTTAGGTAAAAACTCTGAAAACTTTGATAACTCCTGAGAAGATATATTGATGAGCTTTTGACTCAGCATAAGTAATATGAGAAAGTATAACTACCATCGCAATACGGTGATATATAAAAATTACAATTTGTAAATTTATTCCACATCTTCGTAGACATGTGATGCAGACACATGACAGCTGCAAAAAAAATGCAGATTGAAGGAACACTGAATGAACTGTATTAATATTGTCTGGGTATTGTTTGGATTTTTACTTTAGGAAGAAGGTCATTTCATTTGCAGTGGTTAAAAAAAAAAAAAAATTGGTACAAGTTGTTTTCTTACGGTAAAAGTATCCGCTTCATGAGAAATTCAAATCTATAATACTTGAGTGATCCTGAAAACCTCATGACTGAGGGCGGAAGCACTAAATATCCAACTTCCACAAATTAGCATGGAAACATACATTTATGAAGGTGGATGGAAAGCTGATGACAGGGAGCGCTGGAGTTCCCATTTCATCGGCCCTCAGGACTAGTTCCTGACCATCCCGCTTTGCTGACCTTTTTTTGTGCTTCAGTAACACAGAGTAGGCCACCATGCTCTCCAATACAAGTTCCTCTGTCAAAACCAATCTACATGCACAGTACACACTACATTACCTTTTTCAAAATTTAAAAAAAAAAAAAAAAAAAAATGGCGACAACCAATCATGCCTCGGAGTCCCCAGGGAGGGGGGGGACCATCGATGCCTCCACCATCCGCCCCTCTCCCTGTGAAGAATTAACATGCCTGGAAACACTGTCGACTCATTCATTTCTGCAATATTTGCGGTCTTTCCTCTAAATTTCTCTTTGTTGAACGTCACCTCCCCTAATCTACACCACACCTTTTCTTAACAGAGACTCTGCTGTCTGAGGCAACAGACAGCAAACCCTTTCCTGTATCCTACTTTCTCCATACTCATTTCAAAATCAAAGGTGGCTACCTATCTTTCTCTCGTGTTCCTGAATTTCATTCTTCTGTATTCTCTACTTTCTGGTTTCGGCTCACCTTTAATTCTCTGAAATTATCTGCGCTGTTTACTTATCTCCCAATTCTACTATCAAAAATCCTTCGACTATCTTACTTCAACCATGGAACACATTCTATCCATTTCTCCTTTCTCTGAAATCTCCATTCTAGGAGATTTCAATGTTCACCACTACTATTGGTTCTCCTCTCCTTTCACTGATCCACCTAGTGAACAAGTCTGCACCTTTTCTATCCTTAATGACCAAGAGCAGCTTGTACAGTCAACTACAAAAAGTCGTGTCTTCTTTCCGAACCCCGCAGGTATTCGAACAGATGTCCAAGAAGAAGCGATAGCGTCACAAGTCTGGCAACTGTGACCAGATGGTGGTGGTGGTGAATGGTTTGGGGGTGGAGGTGAGTTAATGAAGAATGAGCGTGCTGTAATTGTTGTTGGTGTAGTCAAGCATTATAAGGCATAGTAAAGGTGCTAAATGTGATATTACACGTGATTTAATACCTGTAAATAATGAAATGTATCGTCAGCCAGAAATAATGCCTAGATCAAACGCTAAATGAAACGCTGAGGCGCAACCACGCCCCCTCCCCACTTTTCTGCCACACCCCTCCGTCGCTTATCAATGTCACATGACATCGGAATAAAGGACAGAAAGCTGTGATTTTACAATATGTTTACCTTCTGAACATGGCAGGATATATATACCATGTGTGATGTGGCAGACGCAATCGGTGCCTTCACAGTAATAACAAGAAAAGCATTCCAAAAGTGTTTTGGTAAAGGGGTGAGGGAAATCCATAGATATAAATAAGTCTAGATGCTGCATGACACTACTTGAGATGCGTCTGCCCGGTCGCCTCTTGGAACGGTCGAGGCAGACGATGTCGTGTTCCTGACAATGGGCAAAGTTGACCACCATTTACCCAGAAATCCTGCAGCACTTCTGCTTTTGGGTGTAGAAAGTGTTGGAATATATCAAGAGTGACACCGATAAGTATGGTCTGGTTATGCAAACGTTCCTCAGCGAATTCCCTATTCCCAGAAAGGAGGATGGTGGGTTGTAGAACGGAAATTTAAACCTGCAGTCCACCGAGTTCACGCTTCAGATGAACCAGGAACCATAACCAATACCACAACAATAACAACCACAACAACCACAACCACCATCACAACAACAACGACAACCACCACCACCACCATCACAACAACAACGACAACCACCACCACCACCATCACAACAACAACGACAACCACCACCACCACCATAACAACAAAAATCACCACCACCACCACCATAACAACCACCACCACTACAACAACAACAACAACAACAATCACCATCACCAGCACCACCACAACAACAACCTCCACCACCACAACAACAACAAACACTACCACCACCACAACAACAACAACCACTACCATCACCACAACAACAACCACCACCAAGACAATCACCACGACAACAACCACCATCATAACCACTATCACATCAACAACTACCACCACAATAACCACCACCACCACCACCACAACAACCACTACCACAACAACCACTACCACAACAACCACTACCACAACAACCACTACCACAACAACCACTACCACAACAACCACCACTACAACAACCACAACAATCACCACAAACACAACAATCACCACCACCACCAGAGCAACAACAAAAACCATCTCCATCACCACAACAACAAAAACCACCACTACCAATACAATAACCATTATCACCCCCACCACAACAAAAAACACCATCACTACCACCGCAACAAAATCCACCATCACCACCACCACGGTAATAACCACCATCACCACCTCCACAACAACATTCATTCTCATAGTCTAAATTCACTCTAAAACAAGCACCATTATTACATGCTTGACCGCCCCAAAATGGCGGCCGCACAGACGCACCGCTGCTGTACTGAAGAATGGGCGATGCGGCATCTATGGGCGATGCGGCATCTATGGGGAACCCCAGCCACAGGTGTTACGCAAGGTGATGAAACCAAGATATATACCCACAAGCATATAATCACAGTGTATCTTCACAGTCATTCAGTTATCTATACTGGATGACGGGAAACAGAGGGGAGATTCTAGTTATTACCAATAAAAGCTATTTTATATCATATTCGTGACGTTTCATTAAATTCCAAACATTATGAAACTTATTCCACCGTTATTCCGTCCTCTGAAGTATTCCAAATATCAAAGATGAATTAGACATGACAACCCATGTATATGAAACTGCAGTATATTTTGATTACATGAAAATTCATGATGAATGATGCATATGTAGACATTTATTGACATAACAGTGATGATAGTTGAACTATGTTATTCTCGACAATTTCTACCCGACTAATGCATGGCACCACAAACCACTCACCCCCACCACCGTCTGGTCTGACAGTTGCCAGACTTGTTAAACTATCTCTGCTGCTTCGATTTGCCTGTTCGAATTTTACTGGATTCGGAACGAAGACATGACTTTTTTGGCTGACTATACAGCACCCTACCCGTATCCCTGACCGTCTTGGAGAGAGCTCCAACATACTTGACCTCTTTCATACAACTAATCTTTCTGCTTACACTGCTAACCTTTTCTCTCCGTTGGGCTCCTCCGATCAAAACCTTATTCTCACCTGTCCCATGGCTCCGGTACGGCCTTTGGACCCTACAAGGAAACGTCGACCGTGGCACTTTGGAGATGCGGATTGCGAGGCCATCAGACAGTACTTCTTTGATATTCCCTGGAATGATTATTGCTTCCATGGTAGGGAGCCATCTAAGTGTGAGATACGGTTATTCTCTCGGGCATGGAAACATACATTCCCTTCTCATATCCTTTGATTAATGCAAGAAAACCTTGGTTACCGCTTGTTCTAATGATACAAGGAGAGGGCCTATAAAAGGTACCAGAGCCAACCCACTCCTGAACCACATATTCCCTACGTTTCTGCCCGGAATCGTGCTGTTTTATAATTTCATCCGTTCTAAATGCTCTCAACTCTCCAACTCGATCTCTTCGCTCACTTTCTCAAATTCTTCATTATACGATTCCGATGCTGTCCCTCCATCACTTCTCCCCTCGGGCTTCCTCATGACTGACATCAATATTTCTTCAGCTGATGTATTTTCTGCCATCACTGGCCTCAATACTAACAAAGCATTTGGGCCTGAGGAGTCCCTCCTGTTGTCCTAAAGAACTGTTCTTCTGTGCCCTCCCTTCTTGCCCTCCTTCTTGCTGGAAGTTTGTCCTCAGCCAGTCCCAAAGAAGGGTGACAATTCCCAACCTTAAAACTGTTGTCCAATTGCTTTAACATCCTATATCAAAAGGTTTCGAGCCATTTCTTAACAGAAAATTTTTAAAGCATCTTTCCTATCACAACCTTCTTTCTGATCGTCAGTATGGGTTCCGTCAGGGACGCTTCACTGGCGATCTTCTCACCTTCCTTTCAGACTCGGGTCATCCTCCTTTCGGGACTTTAGCGAAAGCTTTGCCATAGCACTTATCTCAAAGGCTTTCGATAGAGATGGGGAATAAAGTTGCATGTGGTAATTATATATATCTCGGTTTTGCTATGGTGTTTATATTTTTTAACAAATGCTTTTTCTTTATTGTCTTTCGGAGTGTTTTTACCTTGGTAAATATGGACAACGATATCACACGAACCGTCATACTTTGAAAACATTCCATTTTTATGTGATAAGGAGGCTCAAAATGCCATTTAAATGCCCTAGTAATACAGATAAAAATGATATCCATTTAATCTCGAAATTTCCAAGTTGTTTTCCCGTCTTTAAACAAACGAAATTCTTTGTTTAAACCCCTTAACTGCCATCCTTCTTTACCTGAGAATTTATTTCATCCTTCGTGTTACCTCATTTTGCCTTGTTACTGATTTTTTTTTTCCGATGCAAATTTTTTTCATATTCAGAATTGTTATCTGAATTTCAGATTCAATTGTTTCCCAGCTAGTGTTTTCGTCCTCAATTATATGCTTCTTAAAGTCGAAACAATCTCCAGACGACCTTGACACAGTTCATTCAGTGTTCCTTCAACCTGCATATTTTGAAGCTGTCATGCACTATATATATACGGACAAATAAAGTTATAAATATATAAATATACAAATCGGTATTCCCATATAAATTTTTAGGTTAGTCAAAAGCACGTAGATATTACTTATCACGACGTATCACAATTTTTAGATTTACCTGAGGAAATGTGGCTTATAACACGAACCTACATAATTGCATTTTTTTTTTTTTTTTAACGTCTAACCATAAGGCTCGATGTAATTTTGAAGTTTCTACTGCAGGTAAAAGAAAAATATTCGAATTTTCTCGAATGTTTCAGTGATCGTCCACATCATTTCACACTTATTATCCTTAAACAACTCATATGCATGTATTCTTTACGTCACTCGATTTCTTTTCTATATGTTATATTTTCACCCTGAAAATTTTTTTCTGAATTTTAGATAAAATTGGGAACGTTTCAATGAATACATTTGTGGAAGTTGCATATTTAATGCTATCGCCGTCAATTATGTGGTTTTCGGGATCACTCCAGTATAATATTTTTGAACTAGTCCTAGAGCGGTTGATTTCTCCTCTATTGACTATCCTTCCAACGTAAAAATCCAATCTCCAGTAATCATTAGTACTTCAACCCTTATTTTTTGGAAGCTGTCAACCTGAGTAACAGTTATAAAAGTAATTATTAACATCTGGAATTTCCGATACTGTTTATAAATTCTTTAAATTTTTCTATCAAAGCCTAATCAATATTCCTTCTCGAGTTGTGGAGATTTTTACCAAAGGAAATGTGGCTTATGGTCTGACACCTCTTGTTTAGAACTCGTAAAAGTCAATACGTCCATATTCGTATTGAAAATCAGGATCAAACAAGCTTTTGCCTTTTCTTTCTACTCGTTTCTGTCCACTCTGAGCTGGCATTAGGACACCTGTGTTATCATTTGACATGTACCGCCCAATCCAGATTTAAAATAATAGTACTGTACAGTTGGCCGCACTCCCGCGAGGGCCACCTTAGTGTTGGCAACGCTGGCCGAGATAGTAACCGCGAATCATTAGTAGTGAGCTCTGATCGAAGCATTCACAGGGCTGAGGGAGGGAGCGGGTTTGAGGTGGGTAGGTGGGTGCCTGTACACGAGAGGCGAGATATGACGATTGTTGAGGCGACAGAAAAGTGTAATATTAAAAGAATTTTTTTTTTTTTGGTTACTTTTGCCATTATGAAAAGTAAAAAGATCAACTTTAAATATTATACTGCAAAACAAAGACAACCGATCAAGATTCATAATTGTATACTTTAATCGTATTTTATTTTATTGTTTCCAAGCAATGGACGCTGTAAAATAGACAAAAACTGCCTGAAAATAATGAATCAGAATGCTGTTTATTAATCACATGTAACAAATGTAACTTCATCCGGAATGTGGCAGCTGCTGACACCACTGGCACATATCAACATCGCCCATATCTAGCGCTACGTAACAAGCAGTTTAAAATCGCATCGTTGCGTCATCGCATCGTGGAGTTATCAGGGCTCCCATTGACCTTCACATGATAGCAGATTAAATATATATATATATATATATATATATATATATATATATATATATAGAGAGAGAGAGAGAGAGAGAGAGAGAGAGAGAGAGAGAGAGAGAGAGAGAATCACAAATTGTTTAAAGCCTCATTAGTCAAGACGCCCATAATTTCATTTTTACAAACAACCATCTGTTGCCATCGTGTCCGTGCCTCTTTGCCTATCTCGTACTATGTAAATTTTTACATAGCAAAATCTGACTATAGCATTTAGCGTTTAGTATCATTAATCAGAATGTAGAAAAAATAGTAAGGTAAAAGAGTGATACAGCATCCCTAAATGCGGTGTTTGTTGTTGGGTGTTAGGAAACGCTTGATAAGAAGGATACGGAGGTGTGTGCTAGGGGTGTCAGCAATTACCGCATGCAGTATTAAGGATTCGCATTTGCTATATTCAATAGCATTATGCTTTATGGTTTCCAAGCATTAACTGTGCCACTTTTCACAGCGGTAATAACTTGACAATAAAGGTATTAAAATATATATGATTTGTTACCCGGTATTGTAGATTTTTATTATATATAGCTTCCAGCCTTCCAATCATCTGTTTCAGACGTCATCCCTCACCTCTCGTGCATAGGTATCCCCCCACTCTCCTCAAACCCCCTTCCTCCCCCCCAAACTCTCTCTGTACGACTCTCTCTTACTGGATGTGGATGCTTCGAACGCATCTCTCTACTAGTGTTTCAGAGTCAATATCTTGGCCAGCGTTGACAACGCTGTGGCCCTCGCGGGAGTGCGGCCAGCTGTACATAAAAAACAATTTGTCGCTTCGTCTCGGTGACCCCATCAATTAAGCACCTCAGATGCCTGCTCCCAATATTTGTGAATCGAATTCTTGATATGCTTCCTAAATGTGATTTTTTTTCCCTCAGAAGTCACCGAAGCAAGAGAAAATTTTCAGTAATTTTAAAATTGCATCCAACCACCTGATTCAATGTACAAAAAAAAAAAAAGTGAAGCTCCGTGTCAGAAAATAAACTACCTGTAATTAGGGAAAATCTCTCCAAACTAATAATTCATGAAAAGGTGTATTAGGGAGCTTTTGAAAAAATTAACGAAATTATAAACTATCGCAATACCCAGATATTCCTCATCTCCGTAGACACAGTGAATGACAGCTACAAGAAAATGAATATTGAAGGAATACTGATTGAACAGTATTAATGTAGTCTGGAGATTGATCGGATTTTTGTATTTCGAAAGGGGTCATTTGTGATTATTTTTATTTGTAGTGGTAACATCGGGGGAAAATATGGTACAGTCACGCTTACTAATTTCTGCTCAGGGGTTACCCCTTCCTTCCCCCCTCTACCCTGGACAGAGGGAAGGGGGGAATCGCGAACAAGTCTACCCCGCCTTCTGCCCCCAACTCCCCCACCCTCCACCTCCAGCTGCCAGTTACTGATTAGACGCAAATTTTCTCATGTCCTGTAAACATGACTAAACTGTCGTCGCACACGCTTTCAACGGCCAAGATTTGGACTATATTTTTAGAATAAATTATTACCGTATTGAACTGCATTCTCAAATTGAAAATATTCACCATCATTGTAATCCAGTGTCGTCCGCTGCACAATTCTGGGTTCCAGTGCTTACCTTTTCACTTCCCCCAGCTCTCTCTCTCTCTCTCTCTCTCTCTCTCTCTGAATTTACTTTTCCCACTCACCCTTTCTTTTTAAATTTATATAACTTTCTCTTTGCTTCTCTCCTCCTCTCTTCCTTCTCTTTCGTTCTTTGTCTTAAGTCTTCCCCGCCTCTCACCCCTCCCCTCCCCCCACCTTAGGCCTGATCAGCAGTCAGTTATACCGTCACCGCTCCTTCTTATATCGTGTGCAGGCAACATTTATCACACACATTTAGGTCAGATGTATGGAAAGCTAATTTTTTTATTTATATATAATTGTATTTCTCATTATGTGCCAAGTTCAAATAGAGAACACCAGACCAATATTCGTAATTTTTATTAGTGACCGTTCCACTTCACATAGCTGGGTAGCTGGGCTTATAAACTGCACACACACACACACACACGACAAATTTTGCACTGAGCGTGGCGACTACAAATATAGTCATTCTAGCAACTGGATCTGCTGGCTCCAAACCTTCCCTGTCCCAGTCAAACTCCTCATTTAATAACCGGTTATTGAGTGAGGAGTTTGACTGGGACAGGGAAGGTTTGGTGCCAGCAGATCCAGTTGCTAGAATGACTATATTTGTAGTCGCCACGCTGCCAGTGCAATATTTAAGTCGTGTGTGTGTGTGTGTGTGTGTGTGTGTGTGTGTGTGTGTGCAGTTTATAAGCCCAGCTACCCAGCTATGTGAAGTGGAACGGTCACTCTAATAAAAATTACGAATATTGGTCTGGTGTTCTCTATTTGAACTTGGCACATAATGAGAAATACAATTATATATAAATAAAAAAATTAGCTTTCCATACATCTGACCTAAATGTGTGTGATAAATGTTGCCTGAACACGATATACGAAGGAGCGGTGACGGTATAACTGACTGCTGATCAGGCCTAAGGTGGGGGGAGGGGAGGGGTGAGAGGCGGGGAAGACTTAAGACAAAGAACGAGAGAGAAGGGGGCGAGGGGGAGAGAAGCAAAGAGAAAGTTATATAAATTTAAAAAGAAAGGGTGAGTGGGAAAAGTAAATTCAGAGAGAGAGAGAGAGAGAGAGCTGGGGGAAGTGAAAAGGTAAGCACTGGAACCCAGAATTGTGCAGCGGACGACACTGGATTACAATGATGGTGAATATTTTCAATTTGAGAATGCAGTTCAATACGGTAATAATTTATTCTAAAAATATAGTCCAAATCTTGGCCGTTGAAAGAGTGTGCGACGACAGTTTAATCATGTTTACAGGACATGAGAAAATTTGCGTCTAATCAGTAACTGGCAGCTGGAGGTGGAGGGTGGGGGAGTTGGGGGCAGAAGGCGTGGTAGACTTGTTCGCGATTCCCCCCTTCCCTCTGTCCAGGGTAGAGGGGGGAAGGAAGGGGTAACCCCTGAGCAGAAATTAGTACGCGTGACTGTACATTCCTTGTTGCTGTAGGAGCAAACGCTCTAGGAGTGATTCAAAATTTTTTTGCTGGAATGATTTTGAAAACTGCTTCATTAAAGGCGAAAACACTAAATTTGAAACTTCCACAAATGTGATCTAAATTAGTTGGAAACCACTTCCAATTATCTGATTCAGAAAACGTTTGTGAGGGTGATAAAAATCCATTTCGTAAGAAAAAAAAAATAAAAGGCTGTGTAGTCACACGTGGGCCGAAATCAATTCACAAGTAATTTTGGTCTAATTAGAGACGTAAACAACTTGGAATTTAGAGATAAGGAGAAACTAATTTTTATTTGTACTAGTGCTTTAAATTGTCATCTTTAGCATTCCAATTAAATTTTAAAAATTGAACATTTTCTCATTATGATGGCTAGCGTTATATTATCTTACATGTTTTCCTAGGTAAAATCACTCCGAACGGTGATAAATCATAAAAAAAAAAAATGGGTACTGACTATCAGATATATTTTAACAGGAAAAAGAATATAATACTGCCTTACTGATATGCAATTTCTAAGCATAACCTTAGTCCTCATATACCCAGTTTAATTATGCATGATTTATAAAAAAAAAAAAAAAAAAAAGTTACAGGAGCATCGACCAGAACTTTTGTGTATGAACTACTAAGGTTGATTGAATTTTAAATATAGGAAGAGTCTGTTGGCTATTATTTTCAAATTCATCTTAGCCCTGATTTCAAGGATTGTGAACTAATTACAGCTGATAGCATACGTTTTGGTTGTAATTCAAAACTATTTCACTAAACTGGCGGCAGCGTAAGCAAATTTTTTTCATGAAATCGATAAATATGCATTTTGCCTTAATGTACTCAAAATTGGTATAGAAATATACTCAATTATTTTGAAAGCTCAGATAACATGAGGGTAAAAAAAAAAAAAAAAAAAAAAAAAGGGAGGGCATCTGAGGTGTATAAGAACAAGAAGGTCCAATTGATGTCAGGGTCACCGAAATAAGGGAGAACTTTCGATTAAAAAAGGTTTTCTCTCTGATCTGCTCTAGTAGCACTTTAAATATGCATCGAATTCCTAATTCAATGAAAAAGAAAAGTGTGCACATTCGAACGTCCGTTTTAGACAATAACCTACATTAAATAGTACACCAGAGGTCAGGTTAATCACACACGTCTCCCCCATCCTAACTCCTCCCCCACCAAAACCACCAAAACACTGATTTGTTAGGCGGATGGATCGGAGATATGAAGTTTCGCTCAATCTCGCGTCTTGCCGCATGTAATGTTACTTTCATTTATTTTACTATTAGATGTATTATCAAGTGCATAGATCCATCTTCAGTTCCATGAGAAGTGATTATATCGAAGTTTTAGCTGATTTCAATACAATGACTGGATAGTCTGATTTCCAAAGAGTTATCCAACGTGTTCTAAGCGATAGACTAAAATTTAAGTAACAGTTATGTCACAGGGTTTTTGAGAATATTGAATATTATTCTTTAGAATAATATTCAATAATACTTTAAATATTGCTTGAGAACAGGACAAACAATTGACTTGTGAGAATCAAGCAATGATTACTCTATGTCGGCTCACTTCGCCGATTCTTTAAGGACGATAATTTATTTACTTTCTTAGCAGTGCACAGCAGAGACTAATTACTCACTCGTGCAGTTTATTAGTACTGTTGGCCTCTGGAGAAAGTGACCACCCCTGACAATCAATAACTAATGCATTAATGATAACAGGTTCTTGCTGGTGCAATTAACTCCTGGTTGCACAACGGATTTTAAGCTTAATACAAAAGGACTGGCCTAAGTACCAGTTATGAATAATGCAAAGCGTTTATGCAAACTAGGAGCTATAAGTGAAATAAGCTTGTGGAGAAATAAAGCACGAGTTTAGATTACACTAAGCTCAAGAGAAAAGAACTGTAAATTTATTGATTACAATGAGATAAATTTACGTTACGTTTCAAAATGATTTCAAAATAAGGAGATCGCACTCACTCGCTCACTCAAAAGCTAAACTCTTAAATCTAGGAAAACGAAAAGAAATACTGGTCAGAGAGTGGACTAAGCGGATGACTGGGTGTCGTTGCTGAGGAAGGACGCTGCACACGCTGAGCCTCTCGCCAAATCACGCTAGGTGGGAATTCAGGAACTGGATAACGGCGGCGGCGGGAACTGGGCGTCGTCTGAGGAAGGACGCTGACACACTGCTAACTTGCTTCAACGGCGAGTGTCGGGCCGCACTTGCTAACGGCCAACGAGTGTGAGCGATACACACCCGCAACATCACTCAGCAAAGGTGCTAACATCGCGCACAAGGACGATCACTTATGAAACTGAACAATTTCCTGAAAACATTCCCGATCGAGTAAATACGGGGACGGTTAAGCTGAGTGATAAATACTGGGATTCCACTAGAATTCGCGGTTTCCTGCCCAAGTTTAATGTCACGAGCTGATTTAAATATAGGACGCGCCGACTCGTGACAAGTTAAAAGTTATATGGCCAGGTAAGTCCCTCTCTTGCCTTGTCATCTGGACTCACCTACTTATCCACCTACCCACTCAACCCATCCAACACAACCCACCGTCCTCACCCCTGCCACCACCCAGCCCATCGATCCCTGCTATATATCCTGCTAACCCACGAATGGCACACACGAAGTTCACCTAACAATGCCACTCATTTACTCATTCACTTCCCATCCTGAACCCATCCAGCCACCCAACCCAACCACTCACTTAGATCATCCCGACCACGCAATCGTCTCAACCACCCTGCCGACCAACGTTGCCCTCGGCGACTCACTTTGCCCACACATCCCGACAACCTATCTTGCCCACCGACCCCTACCACCCACCCTCACCACCTTCCCAATCACGAATTCCACCCACCATGTTCACCCAACATTGCCATCCATCTCATCCATCCACTGAATCCATCTCATCCCACCTCTCCCTGAACACTTCCCACCCACCTCACCATGCCCATCCACCCATCCTGTCCACCCACTCAACCAATCAATCCGCCCATCCATCCTTCTTACCCAACCCCCATTCACCCATTTGAACCCGACTGATCCATCAAACTCATCCAAACCTAACTTACCGACCTCTCCCCGACCACCCACATATCCAGCCAACTACCCACCCAGCCCACCAAACGCATCCACTCTAACCCAATTACCCCTACAACCCATCCAGAACCACTCCAGACATCACATCCAACAACGGTACCCCACCCGTCTCCACCATTATCACTGTCCATCCACCCTGGCGATGCACCGAACTACCACACTCATTAACACCACCCACCCAACCGACACACACACACACACACACACACACACACACACACACACACACACACACACACACACACACACACACACACACACACACAGCGCGCGCGCGCGCGCGCGCACATATATATATATATATATATATATATATATATGCAGAGAGAGAGAACTCGCATAAACACACCCACACACACCCACACACACACCACTGGCCCATAGACTCAGTAAGACACAAGCAAAACACGCATAAACACACACACACACACACACACACACACACACACACACGTTCCCCTATTCAAGAAAGGAAGTAAACAGAATCCACTCAACTATAGACAAATATCTCTGACCACTGTTGTATGCAAGGTACTAGAAAAACAAAAATATAGGTAAACCAACTGCAGTAATACGATATCAAAAAGACAGTTCGGTTTTAGAAAAGAAAAATCGTTACAAATCTATTAAGCTACAATGATACAGTTGCAGAAACACTATGGAAAAGAGAAGGATGGGTGTATGGTATGTATTTTGATATTAAGGAAGCTTGTTACAAATCTATTATGTTACAAATCTATTAAGCTACTATGATAGAGTTGCAGAAACACTACTTAAAAGAGAAGGATGGGTGGACGGTATCTATTTCAATATTTAGGAAGCATTTGACAATTTCGCACCAAAGACTTCTATGGAAGCTGTACAGTTGGCCGCACTCGCGTTCCCTGAACTTCACCCATAGTCAGCAATGTGGCACCACTGTATTTGTTTGGATCTTTGGACACGTACAGTCGTGGCCATAAATAATCACCTATACTCCTTTACCCCGTGCCTCAGGCTGGCTCCCTTACGCGCGGCAAGTCACACTGGGGTAAGAGGGGCTGAGAGGGAGGGGCCAGAGAGAGAAGGGAAGGTGGGTGGGGGGACGAGCGATGGTGCTGGGGTGGAGTGAGGGAGGGGAGGGAGGGTAGGGAGGGGAGGGAGAATGAAATGCGAAGTTGTGGCCACATAATTTGTCTATTTTCTTTCATTCAGGGCATCATATAAAGGAGTTACTATTCGGCAGATAGAGCTGCATTACACCTTGTATAGCGGCGTCAGATAACAAGCTATAGATAGGTGATGATATCAAGGACTGGCTCGTGAGAGTATACTGACGTGACAGATCAAATATCAGTGCAGAGCCATGGAGATTGAGTTGGGCCCAGATTGTCAACACGTGGATAAGGCGACCAGAAGGCGGGAGAGTCTCGTTTTTTTTTTTTTTTGTCCCTCTTTTTAAATTGTGAATTAAATGTCCTGCTTTTTGTGCAATTTATCTAAAATATCCCGCTTTTAGAAATTAACTATTACATTAGATATAATATGACCTTTTATGAAATTATGATGAGTTAGTAAAATTATGCCTAATCCAAACCAATTGAAATACTGAATTGTTAATATAAAATCTGTAATACTAACTGGTAACTTTGGTCGGCCCATTCACCGTACCGCACTGTATATTGGTCATTGGAGTTCGTTTGAGACATTAGTGTTTATTAGCAGCCTCAGGGTGAGGTATTACGTAGCAGCCGTCGCTGTCACTCGCATTTAAGTCTCTCTCTCTCTCTCTCTGTCTCTCTCTCTCTCTATGTATACACACACACACACACACACACACACACACACACACGTGACAATGTCCCGCATTTAGCTCCAATAAATCTGGTCATCTTACCGTCGAAGCCAGAGAACGAGAGGACACGGGCACAAAAGACGAGTGGGAGCTGTTCAGACGAAACCAGCAAACCATCAGCAACATTGTTTCCCCGGTACCGTGAAGCCTGCATGAGGTTTTTAAGGCATGAGGCCACTGGACTACTTACTAAGGCTTTCCTGGTTGCATTGGCTTGACCAGTGTCGGTAAACATTGACATAGATATATTTTGGGAGTTTGGGTAGGATTTTGTTTCATTTTCCCCCCAACAGGTAATTAGAGATACCGTTACTATATCCATCCATGAGCACAGACATCAAGTTATGCACATTTATTTTAAATAGCCTTTTCATATAGAGATGTCATTAAATAATTACTGAATTGACATGACGGTGAATGTATAGAGAGACTGTATACCGCGAGGGTGATCATATTTACTGTGGACACAGCCATGTCAAAGGTTGCATATAATATTTAGTTCCAAAAATTAATTACATGAAAGGGTAGAGGTCGTTTCTTACGCAAACATAACGGAAGCCATCCAGATTCCATTCTGCGTCTGAAGTCAAAATACACGGATAAACACAAATATCTGGCTCCGCACAAATGTTTGATGTCACGTCAGTATACTTCTCTCGCGAGCCAGTCCTTGATATCATCACCCATCTAAATCTTGTTATCTGACGCCGCTATACAAGGTGTAATGCAGCTTTACCTACGGAATAGTAACTCCTTTATATAATGTCCTGAATGAAAGGAAATAGACAAATTATGTGGCCACAACTTCGCATTTAATTCTCCCTCCCCCTACCTACCCTCCCTCCCCTCCCTCACTTCACCCCAGAACCATCGCTCGTCCCCCCACCCACCTGCCCTTCTCTCTCTGGCCCCTCCCTCTCAGCCCCTATTACTTCAGTGTGACTTGCTGCGCGTAAAGAAGCCAGTCTGAGGCACGGGGTACAGGATGATAGGTGATTATTTATGGCCACGACTGTACCTTGGCAGTATGAATTGCTGGGACCTCGCAATAGTGAATTGACACGGACAGTAACGGAATTTTCCTCTCAGCGTCTGTGCATTATCAAAGGTTCACCAGCAACTATTGTATGGATCTGGATATATAATAAACCAACAAAAAAAACACCACAAATGTAAGTCATACCTCACTATATTGGAATAAACTAAAAATGGAGAATAACCACGTAAACATTTTCTGCTGTTTCATTACAAAATTCAGGTGGCACACAGGTGCCGAGCAAGATGAATATACTGCCACAGCATAAGTTATATATATGGGAGCAGCATTTTGGCACTATGCTATCACCTATGAAGGTATTCTGTTAGGTATGCACACAGTGCAACTACGATGTAGGCATTCTATCGTGCTTATAAAACTATACGTTTTTATTTATGAACGTGTCTACATTCCGTCTAATAGCATCAGGAATAGTTGGTTTCCAAGTCATTTTCATTGTTATTAACAAATAGTGTAATTGTGGTGACGGGTCAAGCCAAGTGGCCTCATGAATCAGCCTCCACCTCCCCCACACCAGCCGAACTCCACATCACATGATAAGCCTAACACTTAACAAATTGGTCTGCTGCGTTTTACGTATCATGTCGCTTTCATAGCTGTACTGAGAGCCAAATAATACATATATTATTTAGCCCTCTATATAAAGGTGGAAGCATGCCGTGTGTGTGTGCCCTTAACCATGTGAATGTCTGTTGTCTCGCTCTTTTCCTGTGAAGTATTGGGTTCCAGCTTACGATTCAGAATACGACTCAGGAAGAAACAGGAGAGCCCGACCCTCCCCCGTCCATTCCCTCCCCTTCCCCACTAGCCATACTTCCTCCCCACCAAACTAGACACTTGATGCAGGGTCCAGTTATATTCTAATGCTTATCGCTGTTTAATTGATACATAGGTTTGACAATGCACATACGATGAGAGGAAAATTTTGTCACTCCCTGTCCGTACTAGGTCCCAGCTCTTCATACTGTTACTTGTCCAAAGATCCAAACAAATACAGTGGTGCCACATCACTGACTACGGGTAAAGTTCAGGGAACTCGGGAGTGCGGCCAACTCTACCATCCAAGGTAATCTGTTCTGTTGGATGCAGGATTTTCTCAGAAAAAGGAGATGAGAGCAGTACTGACGAGTTAGTACTCATTACATCATGGAGGGAAGTGGCTAGCAGAGTTCCACAAGGCTCAGTGGCGGCACCAATTATGTTTTTAATATATAATAATGATATAGGCTAGACAGGAACGTTTGAATGGGATGCTAAATATGTTTGCTGATGATGCAAAAATACGGAGAATTACAGACTCGTGCAGAGAGCTACAAGAAGAATTAAACAAGCTTCATAAATGGAGCAATAGATGGCAAATGGAAGTCAATGTGGACAAATGTCATGTAATTTTGGTAAAACTGGAAAAGGACCAGACGGATAGGAAGTTCATGTCAGAAAAGATTATCAAAAGGATTATCAAAAGAAGAGCGATTATGAATAGCAGACTTTTTCTCCGGCAGATCACATAAATAAGGTAAGAAACATGCACATAGAATAGCATTCACATGAAGGCATGCAGAGAATGATAATTACCTCATTCATCAGACCAACCCTCGAATTTGCATGTGGTCTGGAATCCTTATTTCAAAAAACCCATAAAAGACTGAAAAAGTACAATGGGCTGCTACAAGATGGGTACCAAGGCTAAAGGATCTAAGCTATGAAGAAAGACTAGAAAAACTGAACCTACTAGTACTACAAGGGAGAAGGAAGAGGAAACATGATGACGCTATATAAATACATCTCAGGGAAATAAAGAATAGACATCAATGAGTATACAACCTATGGGGAAGCATCAGCAAGAGGACACTGAGGAAAAAAATTGCAGAAAAAGAGGTGAGAAAGACTTAAGGAAGTTCAGTTTTCCAAATAGGGCAATGAAATAATGCGTGCCGAAACTGTTCATAAATTTAAGGATGTATGATAAAAATTGTTTAATACACAGGACAGTACGAGCTTCACTCATTCTTATATTTCCATAAGATACGAATAGGTAAGAATAATTAGATAAAAACAGAAACACAAACACACACATGCGGAAGGGAGGAAAAGGAGCGAGGGAGGATTTGCAGACGGTGAACGGGACGGATGAGATGTGAAAGTGTCTAGTACTGTTCTGATAGCAGCCTGCACAGTACATTGACTCGTATCTTCGACATAAACCCTTTAATTCAGCTATATTATGGATGTATTTCCATTAGGATTTCATGATATGCCATCCAATGGGCAATAGTGTTAATGAACGAAATCTTTGGTAAAATATATGATAGTTTCAGTATTACATGCTGTTCATACTGTTCAATGATTATACAGTCAACCATCAAACAGTAATTCGTAAGACGTGGGGCCAATCTTCCTCGAGGATAAACAACCACTGAGGATGATTAGTAAGTGAATGAAGAGAGAACCTGTATTTTTTACACAGGAAAAATCATCAGAGAAATTACCACTATGCCGGGAATCGAACCCGGGACTCTCAGGTGAAAGCCAGGCAGCATACCACTACACCACGACCAGGTAAAAGTTAACTCACGTTGTCACAATCTTGTAACCAACGTCCCTCCGCCCCCACTGTGGGCATCAAGAGGATGAGTTAACCCCCTGGCACTCGGGCAAGTAGATGCCCGAGTGCCAGGGGGTTAACTCATCCTCTTGATGCCCACAGTGGGGGCGGAGGGACGTTGGTTACAAGATTATGACAACGTGAGGTCGTGGTGTAGTGGTATGCTGCCTGGCTTTCACCTGAGAGTCCCGGGTTCGATTCCCGGCATAGTGGTAATTTCTCTGATGATTTTTCCTGTGTAAAAAATACAGGTTCTCTCTTCATTCTGACTTGCCGTAAGTGTTTGGGATAGATTAAAAAGCATCTACTTGCCCGAGTGCCAGGGGGTTAACTCATCCTCTTGATGCCCACAGTGGGGGCGGAGGGACGTTGGTTACAAGATTATGACAACGTGAGGTCGTGGTGTAGTGGTATGCTGCCTGGCTTTCACCTGAGAGTCCCGGGTTCGATTCCCGGCATAGTGGTAATTTCTCTGATGATTTTTCCTGTGTAAAAAATACAGGTTCTCTCTTCATTCTGACTTGCCGTAAGTGTTTGGGATAGATTAAAAAGCATCTACTTGCCCGAGTGCCAGGGGGTTAACTCATCCTCTTGATGCCCACAGTGGGGGCGGAGGGACGTTGGTTACAAGATTGTGACAACGTGAGTTAACTTTTACCTGGTCGTGGTGTAGTGGTATGCTACCTGGCTTTCACCTGAGAGTCCCGGGTTCGATTCCCGGCATAGTGGTAATTTCTCTGATTAGTAAGTGAAGTTGTGAACTACTCTTTCCCTATGTGTGTACACACCGGGTCGGTCAGGATCACTTGATGGTCGTGATCGTCAGCTTTTACCCTTCTTTACATATGAATCGATTTTATTCTTCATGATTTTTCTCTTTTTTACCGCATAATTTTTTCACACTCGGGAATGTTCCCTGAATCTTGGGTACAATTGGAAGTGTTTCTCAAATAATTGATTACATTTGTGGAAGTTGCATATTTAGTGCTTTTGCCCACAATGCGTTTTTAAGGATCATTCCAGTGCAAAAGTTTTGAATTACTCTGAGCGATTGATTTTTTCCGGAAAAAAAAGTAGTTTTTTCCTTGTTGCCACTAAAAATGAAGGTAAAAGAACAAATGACTCCCCAACGGAAAAATCCAAACCATATCCTGACGACATTAGTACAGTTCATTCAATGTTCATTTTTTTTTTTTTTTTTTGTAGCTGTCATTCATTATAAGGAGATGAGAGATGTTATAAATGTTAATTATATATCTGTGATTTGCGATAGTTTATGATTTCTATTAAATTTTCTTAGAGTCAAAAGATCATCAATATTCCTTTTCATGTTATCACAGTTTTGAGAGATTTTACCTATTTACACGAAGTTTATGGTCTAACGCTGATGTTCGTAAAGTGCAAATATTTGTTTTTATTCAATTCGGAGGTTCGGTGCAATTTAAAGTGCTACTTCACCAGAGAAGAAAGAAAATCTTTGTGAATTGTAAGTCCTCTATTTGAATTTCCTTGTTTTCTAACATCTATTCACGTGTGAATCGATTTACTTTTCTTAACTGTGATTTTTTTTTTTCACCCCCAGAAGTGTCTTCTGAGATTTTGAAGTGATTTCGTGTTTTTTCCAATTAATTTTGAGTACATTATTGCAAGGTGCATATTAATTGATTACGCCCAAAAATATGATTATACAGCCATCAATCCAGTAAAATAGTTTTCAGCTACACTAAAGCTGATGAATATATAAAAATAAAAACCAGCAGACTCTTCCTAAAAATCCAATCAACCTTAGTACTACATACGGAACAGTTCAGGTCAACTGATTTTGTTTTATAAATCATGCAAAATTAAACTGCGTATATGAAGAACCGATTAATATTTATTAATTATATATCTCAGTACGGAAGTGCTGTATTTATAATTTCCTTTTAACATATATCTAAAAATCAGTCTATCAACTTTCTTTTAAACGATTTACCGCAGTTCGGAGTAAATTTACGTAGGGAAGTTTGGAAAAATATTCCATTTTTTTAATTTAATCAGGAGTCTAAACCACTTTAAAGCGCTAGTTGTACAGATGAAAATGATAACCGTTATTATCTGAAGATTATACGTCACTAACAAAACCAAAATGTTTGGGCTATAACCTCTCAAAAGTCAATATAAACAATATATCAGCACAACTTGGTTCCTCATATACGTAGTTTTAATGTGCATGATTTATTTTAAAAAAAAAAAAGTATGAGCATCAACTGGAACTGTTTATGTCGTATTGAATTTGGGAGGATTTTTAATTTAGTCTATTGGCTTTCTTTAAAATTCATCTGTCGTTATTTCAAAGATAAAATGTAGAGCTAAATGTGAAAAAATTTTAGCTGATGGGACCTGCTTTGGCTGTAGTTCAAAACTATTTTACTGGAGTGAAAGCTGTATTAATATATATTTTGCCGAGATCACCAAAGATGAATCTTCTACAAGTGTACCAAAAACTGGGTGGAAAACACACCCACCTACTTCCAAAACTCAGAACACACTTCTGAGGATTTAAAAAAAAAAAAAAAAAACAATAAACATCAAGAAATCGATTCACACGTAAACAGAGCTTTCATCTGAGGTGTTTAAGAACAAGAAGCTTCAATTGATGTGGGTCACAGAAACAAGCGAGAAATTCTTACATATCTGCAGTACTAGCACTTTCAAACTGTATTGATTGAATGTAAAAAAAAAGTATATTTGCATATCATGAAGTTTCATATTAGACCATATGCCAAATTTCCTTAGGTAAAATCTCAACACTGTGATAACTGGTGATAAGGAATAGTGATGAGGTTTTAACTGACAAATATTAATACGAGAAATAAACAATACACCAATATCCATATATGTAATTAATTGGCATTTATAACTTTATTCCTCATCTTGGTTGACATAATGCATGAAAGCTTCAAAAAATGAAGGTTAAGGGATAAATGAATGAACGGTACTGTCGACTGGAGATTGTTTAGATTCTTACGTTAGAAAGATAGTAACATTTTTATTTGTAGTGGTACACTCTGCAAGATTTCCAACAGGACCACGTGGTTGCGGGATTTGGCTAACGTGGCAACAGCGCGCGCCGGTGTGTGTGTGTCTGCTGATAGCCAACTGAGGAGTTTTAGGGAGAGGTGAGAGAGACAGAGAGAGAGAGAGAGAGAGAGTAGAGGGAGTGGAGCAGGCTGCATGTTTTCCGATAACGAGGGGGTATCCTAGTGTGTAATCGGGTCTATATAAAGATAATATAAATAAATAGGTTTATTATCATTTAGGGTACAGCATATTATTGACGCCTTAATAACCATACTGTATTTAACTGTTAATCGCTCACTTCCATACTCCCCCCTTCCCCCTACATTGCGCCATTTCTGAGTGAACTTTCCCTCTGTTTCTGAACCACAACTCAACCTATATCGTGGTTCACGCTACACGGTAAGAGAATTATTTATATAACTCAGACTATGAATAGTATCGTGCACAGCCTATTATCTAAACACAATATTTATTAGCTTTTAGCATAATACAATAGCCATATAATTCGGAGAATAAAGATTAGCCATTTGAAAAATTGTCGGGTATGTACACTTCCTGACAGAAAATCGTGATACACGATAATCTACCACCAGAGGTCAGGTTAATCGCACACGTTTACCCCCCCCCAACCCCCTCCTTACCCCCACAAAGACACTGATTTGTTAGGCGGATGGATCGGAGATACGAAGCTTCGCTCACTCTCACGTCTTGTAGCATGGTGTATTATCAAGTGCATAGATCCATCTTCAGTTCCATGAGAAGTGATTATATCGAAGTTTTACCAGATTTCAATACAATGACTATAGTCTGGTTTCCAAATAGTTATCCAACGTGTTCTAAGCGATAGACTAAAATCCAAGTAACAGTTAAGTTATATGGCCAGATAAGTCCCTCTCCTGCCTTGTCATGTGGACAGCCACATATACACTCACCTACTTATCCACCTGCCCACTCAACCCATCGACCTCACCCAGCCCATCGATCCCTGCTATCCACCCTGCTAAGCCACGAATGCCACACACGAAGTTCACCTAACAGTGCCACTCAACTCATTTACTCATTCACTTCTCCACCCTGGACCCATCCAGCTACCCAACCCAACCACCCACTTAGATCATCCCGACCACGCAATCGTCTCAGCCACTCTGGCGACCAACGGTGCCCACCGACCATTA
This sequence comes from Coenobita brevimanus, assembly GCF_032717465.1. Classification (NCBI taxonomy): domain Eukaryota; kingdom Metazoa; phylum Arthropoda; class Malacostraca; order Decapoda; family Coenobitidae; genus Coenobita; species Coenobita brevimanus. Next base: position 3,478,670 of record NC_136964.1, read on the forward strand.
CCACCCACCCTTCCCACTCACAAATTCCACTTACCCTTCCCATTGAAGATTTCCACCCACCCTGCTCATCCAACAATGCCATCCATCTCATCCATCCATAAAACCCTCCCACCTCTCCCTGAACACTCCCAGTCCACCCACCCCTCCCACCAACCTACCCGCCCGTCCACCCTTCCCACCCAACCCCGTTCACTCATTTGAACCCGACTTATCCATCAAACTCATCATATCCAAACCTAACTTACCGACCCCTCCCCGACCACCCACACATCCAGCCACCTACCCACCCAGTCCACCAAATGCATCCACTCATTAACCTCTACAACCCACCCAAAACCACCACACACCACACCCAACAACTACCCCCCCTTCACCATTATCACTGTCCACCCACCCTGGCTATGCACCGAACTACCACACCCACCAACTCAACCTCATCGACTCCACCCACCCAACCAAGTCACACACACACACACAGAACATGCATAAAAAGACAGACGACAGAAACACACACACACACACACACACCACGTTGAGAGCACCGCTTCTCGTCCGACCCGGTGAATTACACACACACACACACAGACTGACACAGTATGGGCGCGCCCACGCGTGTGCTCGAGCAAGTGCTGGCAACATGTAAACAACACTGTAACGACCACGCTGCAAACATGTTGGGAGCTGCAGCGTCCAGATCATGCTGGCAACATCATGATGAAGTCCCAACTGCATGGTATGGATATACTTATTCCATCGCCTCTCCTGCAAGTGTTCGAAGCTGCACTGAAACATGTTTGCATACATCTGTCCAAATACTGCTGCAAATATGTTCCCGAACATGTTGCCTGCCGTGTTGCCAATATATGTTAGAGAGCACGTGTGGACTCGCCCTAAGAGAAACAACACACACACACACACACACACACACATACACACACATGGAGAGAGAAGTTCACAACAACTTCACTCACTAATCATCTTCAGTGGTTGTTTATCCCCGAGGAAGATTGGCCCCACGTCTTACGAATTACTGTTTGATAGTTGACTGTATAATCATTGAACAGTATGAACAGCATGTAATATTGAAACTAGCATAGTTATATTTGATATTTTACTAAAGTATTCGCTCATTAAAACTATTGCCAATTGAATGGCATATCATGGAATCCTAATGGAAATACATCCATAATGTAGCTGAATTAAAGGGTTTATGTCGGAGATACGAGTCAATGTACTGTGCAAGCTGCTATTAGAACAGTACTAGACATTTCCACATCTCATCCGTCCCCTACACCGTTCCGAAATCCTCCCTCCCTCCTTTCCCACCCTTCCGCATGTGTGTGTGTGTGTGTGTGTGTGTGTGTGTGTGTGTGTGTGTGTGTGTGTGTGTGTGTGCGCATATATCTGTTCTTATCTAATTGTATCTTTACAGGAATGAGTCAAGCTTGTACTGTTCCGTGTATTAAACCATTTTTATCATACATATCCTTAAATTTATGAATAGTTTTGGCATGCATTATTTCATTCGATAGCGCATTCCATTGATCAATTGCCCTATTTGGGAAACTGAATATCCTTGCGTCTTTCTCACCTCTATGCATTTTTTTTTTCATTGTCCTCTTGCTGATGCTTCCCCATAGGTTATATACTCTTTGATGTGTATTCTTTCTTTCCCTGAGATGTATTTATATAGCGTCATCATGTTTCCTCATCCTTCTCTCTTGTAGTATTGGTAGGTTCAGTTTTTCTAGTGTAAAGGAACGAGTTGCCACATAGACTTTTGTTCACTTTAACCACGTGTTATTCAGAAGTGGTACTAGAGACTGCCTAGAGTACAATTTTCTGTATACAGTAATTGATTAGTGTAAAAAACTGCAAGAGTTGACAGTGTTATGGAACGACGTATGAGAGTAATACTCTGGTATTCATTATAATCGTGTCTAGGCTCCCTTCCCCTCTCTCTTACTCCTGATATTCCCCCCCACCCCTCCCTCTCCCTCCTCTCCCCCATTCACTTTCATGCCTCTCCACTCTCTCCTCTCCCCACCCTCTCCACCTTCATTCGTTTATCCACGGCACTAACCTGATTGGCGCATCGCAATTCTCTCGACTGTTTTCCAAACCAAGTCTGCCATATTCCCAGTTGCTTGCAGTACTACCAACTATAGCCAAGGTTTATTACCAGTATTCCTTCCTGTTCTAGTGCCATTCTTACCCTCCTCGAATCCCTCCCACTCCTCTCCAGTTTTCTTTCTGTTCTCCACTCTTTGTCACTACCAACAGCCGGGAGATACAGGAACATTGAGGTCTCGTTCTAGTGATGTATTTCTTGCTAGTATTTGTTTGAGCCTGGAAGTCTGTGCGAAATTAAACCAACATTTGTGCCCACTCCTACTTCTCGCCCTCTCTCTTCCCTAGGATTCTCCTCATACTGTTCACTGAATCATGAAGCAGTATAAGAAACACTAAAGTTTCGAACTACTGCATCATGTGTGGAGTAACGAGTGGAAGAAAGAGACTGTTGCATGGCATGAAACTCTCGAATGTTGGGGAGCAAAAAGGTTACAGGAATAGACAAGAAATAGGGAAGAGTGCGGTTTATTACGCAGATTAGCGTTGTGGGTGATATAAGGTAGGCAGGGCGGAGAGAGAGAGGAATGGAAATGAAGGAAAGCGGGAGAGGGAAGGAGGAGGAGAGGGTGGGGAGGGACAAGGGATGGATACGAGGAAGAGAACAGAAGTTTCACCATTCGACAACATTCATCTGTCGTCTTTTGCATATTTTTACGCTAATCAGATACAAAGAATTTTACAAACACGTCCTTAAAGCGTATAAAAGCCTGTGTGGCAACTAGTTCCCATACACCGTTGCCAGACCAAACGACCTACATCACACGAGCAGGCTTGCAGCGAATTTGTGCTGACGACTCTACTTTGTTTTTTGAGATTATGCAAATTCGAGGGTTGGTTTGTGAATGAGGTAATTATCATTCTCGGCATGCCTTCATTTATATATGTGAATGCTATTCTCATATTAGCAAGCAGTGCGTGCATGTTTCGTACCTTCCCATTTACGTGGTCTGCCGAAGAAAAAGTCTACTATTGGTAATCATTCCTAGGTCCTTCTTTTCTGATATGAGTAGGGTTGAACTTCCTATCTTATTCCACTTTTACCAATGTGGAAGTCCACATTGACTTCCATTTCCCATCTATTGCTCCATTTATGAAACGTTTAATTCTTCTTGTAGCTCTCAGCAAGAGTCTGTAATTCTCTGTATTTTTGCATCAGCAAATATATTTAGACAGCATCCCATTCAAATGCTCCTGTCCAGCTTATATCATTAATAAATACTAAAAATATAACTGGTGCCGTCACTGAGCCCTGTGGAACTCTGCTAATCACTTACCTCCATGATGAGAAAATCCATAATTATGTTCTCATTTCCCTTTTCTGAGAAAATCCTGCATCCAACAGAACAGATTGCCTTGGATTCCTCCTTGATGGCACAGCTTCCATAGAAGTCTTTGGTGCGGTATTTCGTCAAATGCTTCCTTAATATAAAAAGATACCGCCCACCCATCCTTCTCTTTTCCGTAGTGTTTCTGCAACTCTATCATAGTAGCTTAATAGATTTGTAACATGATTTTCCTTTTCTAAAACCGAACTGCCTTTCTATCATATTGTATTATAGCAGTTGGTTTACCTAAATTTTCCTGTTTTTCTAGCTGAGTGGATTCTGTTTATTTCCATTCTTGAATAGGGGAACGATGTTTGTGTGTGTGTGTTTTGTTTGTGTCACTGTCACTCTTTTTCTCTCTCCCTATCTCTCTGTATGCGCCATTTTGTGGTGTGTGTGTGTGTGAGAGTGTTTGTGTTTGTTTATGCGTGTTTTGTCTCTCTCTCTCTCTGTGAGATTCTGTCTGTTTATGCATGTTCTCTCTCTCTCTCTCTCTCTCTCTGTATGCGCCGGAGTGTGTGTGTGTGTGTGTGTGTGTGTGAGTCAGTTGGTTGGGTGGGTGGAGTTGATGAGGTTGAGTTGGTGGGTGTGGTAGTTCGGTGCATCGCCAGGGTGGGTGGACAGAGGTAATGCTGGAGGGGGGGTAGTTGTTGGGTGTGTGTGGAGTGGTTTTGGGTGGGTCGTAATGGTGACTGGGCTAATGCTTTTGGTGGACTGGGTGGGTAGGTGGCTGGTTATGTAGGTGGTCGGGGAGGGGTCGGTAAGTTAGGTTTGGATGAGTTTGATGGATAAGTCGGGTTCAAATGGGTGAATGGAGTGGCGGAGTGAATGGAGTTGGGTAAGAAGGGTGGATGGGCGGGTGTTGTCGGTGGGAAGCGTGGGTGGACAGGATGGATGGGCGGGTGTTGTCGGTGGGAAGCGTGGGTGGACAGGATGGGTGGATGGGCAGGGTGAGGTTGGTTGGGAGTGGTCAGGGAGAGGTGGGAGGGTTGTGTGGATGGACGATGTGGATGGCATTGTTGGGTGAGCAGGGTGGGTTGAAATCTTCAGTGGGAAGGGTGGGTGGAATTTGTGTGGGAGGGTTGGGTGGTAGGTTCGGTGGGCAAGATAGGTTGTCGGAATGTGTGGGTAAAGTGAGTCGCCAGGATGAGTGGGCATCATTGATCGCAAGGGTAGCTGAGACTATTGCTTGGTCGGGATGATCTAAGTGGGTGGTTGGGTTTGGTGGTTGGATGGGTTCAGGTTGGAGAAGTGAATGTGTAAATGAGTTGACTGGCACTGTTGGGTGAACTTCGTGTGTGGCATTCGTGGGTTAGCAAGGCGGATAGCAGGGATCGATGGGCTGGGTGGGTGGCAGGAGTGAGGTCGGTGGGTTGTGTTGGATGGATTGAGTGGGTAGGTGGATAAGTAGGTGCGTGTATATGTGGCTCTCCACATGACAAGGCAGGAGAGGGACTTATCTAACCATATAACTCTTAACTGTTACTTGGATTTTAGTCTATCGCTTAGAACACGTTGGATAACCATTTGGAAACCAGACTCTATACATTGGTCATTGTGTTGAAATCTGCTAAAACTTCGATGTAATCACTTCTCATGGAACTGAAGATGGATATATGCACATGACGTGAGAGTGAGCAGTGGGCAATGATTCATATCTCCGATCCATCCGCCTAACAAATCAGTGTTTTGGTGGGGGTGAGGGGGAGTTGTGGGGGTAGACGTGTGCGATTAACCTGACCTCTGGTGGTAGATTATCGTATATCACGAATTTCTGTGTGTACACACACACACACACACCGGTGCGCGCTGTTGCCACGTTAGCCAAATCCCGCTACCAAGTGGTCAAGTCGGAAATCTTGCCGAGTACACCTTTAGAAAAAAAAAAATTGCACGTTTTCTTTCTGTCTGAACAACTGCTTAGGAATAATTTAAAACTATTATAATGGAGTGATCCTAAAACCAGCATAATTGACAGCGAAAGCACTAAATATGCCTTCCACAAATGTAGTCTAAATTAGGTATAAAACAATCTCAGTTTTATCTAAAATTCAGAAAATATATTTCAGAACAAAAAATAAAATGGGGGGGGGGGAGAAATCGATTGACACGTAAAGAGAGCACGCATGGGAGGTGCTGAAGAGCAATAGGTTTGAATTAATGTGGGGGTCACCTAAAGAAGCGAGAAACTTTGAATGGGTATTATTTTTTATCTGCAGTAGGTTCACTTAAAATATATATATATATATATATATATATATATATATATATATATATATATATATATATATATATATATATATATATATATTTTCATATTTTGAAAGGTCGTGTTACACCATAAGCCTTATTTCCTCAGGTAAAATCTCTCATAACTGTGATACCTTGTGATAAGGAATATCGATGTGCTTCTAACTCAAACCTAAAAATAAATACGAGAAAGATTAAGCACTATTGCAATACCGGTGTGTATAATTATATACCATTAATATCTTTTAATCACTTCCGTAGACATATAATGCATAACATGTACAATCGCCAAAATTTCCACCTGGGCCATCCAGTCTCGAGAGGAGGGTAACGGGTGCTGGCAACAATGTATGTTTGTTCGTGTGTACATGCTCGACGGAAGGCCAGATCGTCAACTCTCCTCATCCATAGTGAACCTCAGAGTTCATCCCATAGATGGCGGGGTACGAAGTTTGTTGGGGATAAAAAAAATTTCAGGAGTAAGGCAGCTCTCCCACCGTCTCATCCAGTTGCAGGAAACCAGTCGCAATGAAATATTGTCTGCTTCAGGTCACGCTGACCAAGGCCAAAAAATTATGACTTTTATAATACAGTAATGTAACATCGTGAGAAATATACTGAGGTGGTTTGGACATGTGGAGAGAATGTAAAACGAGAAACTGACTAGAAGAGTATGTGGGTGAGGTGGAGAGGGGGAGAGGGAGGGGAAGACCGAGGAAAAGGAGGAAGGATGGAGTTGAAAGGTATATATGAGGGAGGGGGGAGTGAGCTGGGGGGGAAGGTAGTCAAATGGTGGGTGACAGAGAGACTTGGAGGCTCTTTGTCTGTGGCCACACTTTGTGGGATTAGGGCGTCGGGCTATAGATAGATAGATAAATAGATTAAGGTGAGGAGAGTCCCGCTTTTAGGCGGACAGTCCCGCTTTTTTTTACGTCTGTCCCGCCTTTTTAATTGTGAAATGTCCCGCTATTTTTGCCAATTATCTTATCTTTGCCGCTTTAAGAAAATTGCTCTTACATTTGATAAAACATGAAATTCAATTATGAAATTTATTCAGTTTCCTTATTTATGGAATTTATTAATCCCTTATGGTAGGGATGAAGGCGACTGGCAGTAGACAGATAGGACAAGGCAAGAGACGGGTCTGTCGTCCTACTTTTGAGACATACTGTATTAAGGTCGTGGATATGTGCGTTGATGGGTGGGTGTGTAGATGGGTGAACGGATTGTGGGAAAACAGGCCACTGGGATTAGGTGAATTGAGTTAATGTCCGAGTTGGGAATATTATTCTCGAATCATGCTGAAGTAGGTATATATATCCAGTGAGTTACAACAGGTCCATCGAGCAATACGTTTGTTGGTTAGGTCTGTGTTTCAAAAGCACGCATCAGTGGGTGATATAACCACGTCGGATAACAGGTTTATGGGGAAAATAGGTTAACTGTGAAAAATACATCCATGGGTATACGACCATGTAGGAAACCTGCATTCAGAGAGAGATTCAAGGTCGACAGAAAAATTGGTCCGTGGGGAGAAAATACATCAATGGGGAAAAACTAGTTCGGGGGAAAATAAGTTACGTAGGGAAGTAGGCGTCATTTGAAAAAAAAAAAAAAAGTCATTAAGGAAAATAGGTCCATAAGGGATTGTGCTCCGAGTGGTGAAAATGTCCATTGATAAAAATATTCATGGGGTGAAAATAGGTCCATAATGGCATACACGTACTGTAAACATACATGGAAATATTTAAAATAAATCGGACCTAAAACATCCAACTTTTAACAGCGATGGTTGCCTGGAATTAGGCTTACCACTGCACAGTGCACACCTTGCACCAAACAACCATTAGCCAGACCCTATTAACACTTCGTTATCCAGTTATATTTCATAATTTACCTTCATTTAGCTATTTAAGCATAGAAAGCCAACCGAACCGAAAGGAAAAATCCCTTTTTAACTGTGTTGAGCACCTCATTTCTCCACCTCATTCCTCTAAAATTCACGGGTACCCGCTACTCCTTCTCTCTCTCTCTCTCTCTCTCTCTCTCTCTCCTATTAACAAATGAATGCTTCGAACTTGTTCACTCTGTGTTCGCAGGTTCAGACCTACAGGAAGTCGTGGAGTGGAACCAAATATACATATTTATCACATGCTTGGCTCTGTGCGAGAAACGTTATTAAATAATCAGTATGATACATTCGTGTTATCAGTCAAACCTTCAAAGTAAATATTTCTATTGCTTTATCCATTAGTACAAGCCCAAAGCTGAAGGAATATTTTCCGACAGAAATGCCTCGAAGGCAACTTCTGTGCTTGTGAATGCGACGCTGCCACATACACAGGTTGGCTGGACGAGGGTGGTTAAGAACTCCTGTCCGCAATAGTACCTCTTACCCTAGAAAAAAAAAAATGATTATGGGCAATGACCATAAATATAGACCTTCCATAAATGTTCTCTAAATAAGTTGGGTAACTACCATTTTGTCTAAAATACGAAAAAAGAAGTGAAAAAATTCCGCCTCGGAAAAAAAAAAAAAAAATCAGTAACATAACAGGTAGGATGAAGATCCACAGGTACAGGCTGCCATTTGTGGGATTTAAGCCCTAAGAGATTCTTTTGATTGTGGACGTGAAAATAACTTGGAAATTTAGGGATAAAACGGATATTCTTTTTATCAGTAAAACTAGGGTTTTAATGTGGCATTTTGAGTTTCCTGATCAAATATAGAAACAAGGATATAATTATCCATATTTTTCAATACAAAATCGCCTGCAAAGGTATAAATCGTTTACATGAAAATTGTTCAGGTACTGATTATCAGATATATTATTAGGAAAAAGTAAATACAGAGCCATCCTGACATATAATTCTTGTAGATATTAGTTCCTCATATTCGTAGTTGTATTTTATATCATAGCTCCCCTTAAAAAAAAATCAGGTTGCACAAGCGTCGACTTGAACTATTTTGTCTGTTGTGTTGAGATTAACCGGATTTTCAATTTGAATTTTTTTTTTTTTTTTTTTAATTCACAGCAGTGACTTTACGAATAAAACAGAGTGCTTTGCCGAGTCACGGCAGATAGCATCCGCTTTGGGGGTAGTTCAAAACTTTTTTACTGTAGAAATTGCTGTGTAAGCTTATTTTTAGTAGAATTCTCTCTATATATGCAACTTCTACAATGTACTCAAACCTTGCGAAACACAATTATTTCCAAAACTCAGAAGACATTTTTGTGTACAAGAACAAAATTTTGGAAATATTGCAAGAAATCGATTGACACGTAATCAAAACTGGCATCTGGGGCGTTTAAGAACAATAAGATTAAATTGATGTTTCGGTCGCTGAGACACGAGTTTTTTAGGCAATTGTATTTATTTTTTTATTAATATATGTCTGATAGTGCTTAACAATTATGTTACCTAAAATATGGATAGTGATGAAACACGAACCATTTCTTATCACAGAAACCCAGTGCCATATGAATGTTCGATTATTATTTTTTTTCTTTACCGTAGAATTTTTTTTTACCCTCGCAAATGTTTTCTGAATCAAATACAATGGGGAGTGTTTCTCAGATAATTTAGATTACATTTGTGGAAGTTGCATATGTAGTGTTTTCGCCCACAATTGTTTTTTGTAGGATCAATCCAGTACAAAAGGTATGAATTACTGTAAGTGCGGTTGCTTTTTCAGGAAAAAGAATAACAATGTACTATTTCAAAACAGAAAATGAAGACTAACAAATAACCCTCTTCCTAACGTAAAGATCCAAACTATCTCCAGATGACATTAAAACTTCATTCAGTGCTCCTATAAGCCTTTTTTTTTATTTTTTGTTGAGAAAAAAAGTTATAAATAGTAATTAATTATATATTTGGGATTTGCGATAGTATTTATGTTCTCATTAATTTTTCGTAAACTCAAAAGCTCATCAATATTCCTTAATTTCGAGAGTTCACCGAATTAAATGAAGTTTATGGTCTGAAGCGGACGTTCGTAGTTTTATTTTTTTCTTTTAATTCAATTAGGAGAATCGATGCAATTTAAAGTGCTAATACAACGGATAAGAACGACAACCTCTGTTAATCGAAAATTCTGGCTTGTTTTTGTGACCCCACATCATTTAGAATATCTTGTAAAATATCTTAAATGCCAGCTCGATTTACGTGTGAATCGATATCTTGATACCAAAATGTAATTTTTGCACCCTCAGAAGTGTCGTTTGAGTTTTGGAAGTAATTGGATTTTTTCCCAATTTTGCATTTTTGCAAGATGCATATTTATTGATTTCGCTCAAAAATATGTTTATACAGCCATCACTCCAGTAAAACAGTTTGCAACTACCACTAAGGCTGATTCGATCAGCCGTAACTACTTCACAATTAGCACTCTATCCTTCAAATCACGGATAAGATGAATAAAAAAAATAAAAAAAAGGCCGTCTCTTTATAAAGTAAAAATCCAATCAATGTCAATAATACATACACAAGAGTTCAGGTCGATGATCCAGGAACCTGATTTTTTCCAATAAATCATGAAAAATTAAGCTGTTTATAAGAGGGACTTATGTCCATAAATTGTATATCTCAGTACGTGTTGTATTACTTTTTCTATTAAAATATATCTGATAATAGGTGCCTTTCAAGTTTTAAAGGATTTACCGCAGTTCGGAGTGATTTTGCATAAGGAAATATAGATAATGGTATGACACAAACCGTCATAATGGGAAAATGTCATTTTTACAATTCAATTAGATGCCAAAAATGCCACTTTAAAGCCCTAGTCGTACAGATAAAAATTATATCCGATTTTTTTTTTTTTTTTCATAAAAAATATGATTACACGTCTCTAATCAAACCAAATCCTGTGGCCTTAAACCTCAAATGCCAGCTATATTTACTTGTGTAACGATTTCATCCGATGTGTAACCTCTTTTAGCTCTGTTCTTTTTCTTTTCCGAAAAGGAATCTTATCACCCACAAAGGTGGGAGTGGTTCCCAGCTAATTTAAAGTATATTTGTGGGTTTCATATTTAGTGTTTTTACAATTAATAACGCTCTTGGTGGTTTACCGCAAAGACAAGTACCCTTTTTCCGCTGAAATTAATTCAAGAAAAAAAAGACCCTTTTCTAAATGAAAAAATCCAGGCATTCTTCAGACGACATTAATACAGTTCATTCAGTGTTCCTTCAATCTTTATTTACTGAGATAAGGAATAAACTTGTGTATGGTAATTCAATATTTTGGTATTGTGGCAGTGTTAAAAATATATCGTAATTTTTGTGAGTCAAATGGTCATTAATATTCCTTCTCACGAGCTTGGAGAGAGTTTAATTACATGTAACTAATAGTCGAACACGGACCTTCGTGATTTTTTTTTTCTACATCCAATCACGATATTGGATGAAATTTTAAAGTGCCACAAAGGCAGATACAAAGAAAACATTTCTGTCCCCCCCACATCAATCTAAATTTCTTCTTAAACACCTCATACTCTAGCTTTCTGTGAATAGATCCCTTGTACAGTTGGCCGCACCTCCGCGTTCTCTGAGCTTCACCCATAGTCAGCGAAGTAGCACCATTGTATTTGTTTGGATCTTTGGAACCGCAGCAGTATGAAGTGGTGGGACCTCGTAATAGTGATCTGGCACGGACAGTGAGTAATGTAATTTTCTTCAGCTTCTGTGCATTATCGAACCTATGTATCAATGGAATAGCGACAATGTATTTTGATGTATTGTTTACATATTTCTTGTAAGATCTCAGAATTAAATTCTCCTCCATTATCACTTATTAGTACGTTTGGGGTAGTAAAGCGACATATTACATTATCTGTTATTGCCTTTCCTACTGTTCTGTTGTTTTATCTTTAATTGGAGCTAAAATGACATAACGGGAAAATTGATCCGTTGCTACGAATAAGAATAGGTTATTATTGTATGATAATGGCATCTTGAGTAAATCAACAGCGACAACGTCCCATGGTTGATGTGGTACAGGATAATTACCCATCTGTGCAGGTGTGATTGGGTATCCTTTGTGTTTCGCACATGATTCACATGTCTATATGATTGTTTATATCTATTTGTAATGAAGGCCAGTAATATAACAGCTGGGCTTGTTTGAATGTCTTATCCTTTCCAGGATGTCCTGCATGTGGGCTGTCGTGTATCGTTCGTAATGATTGGGGTATTATGTCATTAGGTACTACCAACTGGTTAGTATTTCTTTGGCGTTTTGGTTGTTTAGAGTTAATCTTGTATAATGTATTATTGACAATTGTAAATTTTCGAGTGGGACATTTAGTTTGGGTAATTGTATGTCATCTCCACTTTCTAACGTATATAACTTTAGACCATATTGGGTCAAGTCTTTGTGCCTCTGCGATATCATCGTGGTTTGGGATATTTCCTTTAAGATCTAATGCCGCGACCTGAATTGTGTTCGGGTTCCTAGATAATGCGTCAGCTACAATGTTCATTTTACTTTGTATATAATGAATTTGTACATTGTAGTTTTCAACTTTACATTTCCATCTTGCTCTCCTCCCAGAAAGGAGTTTTTCATTAAACATACCCACTAGTGGTTTATGGTCGGTAAATAAATGGATTTCGTAACCATATACCAAATCTCGAAACTTTTGTAATGCAAAAACCACTGCAAGTGCCTCTAAGTCTGTAGTGCAATAATTTTTCTCTGCATCTCTTGTTTATCTGCTGGCAAATGCAATTGGTTGATTTTTTCCTCTTTTATCTTCCTGCATCAGTACAGCCCCCAATCCTTTAACTGATGCGTCTGTACAAATAAGAAATCTATTGCCAGACACCGTAATTCCGTAAAGGGTGGCCATTTGACACCGAGTTAGTTGTTTTACAGGGAAGGGCACCAACCCTCCACCAACCCACTTGTTGACACGTAGGGAGCAAAGTGGCTCGCTTGGTAAGCTGCTGTACTCAGGCAGTTGCAAGCGCTGGTTCAAATAAGAAATGATTTTGTGTAATCAGGATATGCTAAACAAGGTGCATTTGTTAGTTTAATTTATAGATTAAATGCCCTTTTTTGTTCTTCTTCCCATTGGAATATAGCATCTTTTTTGAGTAGTTGGAATAGAGAAAAGGCTATGAGAGCATTGTGGTACGAATGACCTATAGTACCTAGCCAGACCTAAAAATTATCTAACTTCGTCAGTCGTAGTGGGTTCAGAAAAATCTCTGCCTGTATTTTGTCATCAGTGGTCTGAATACGATTAGAACTTGATTTGTGGCCTAAGAAATTTATTTCCTTAAAGCAAAATTTGCATTTAGAAAGCTTAATTTTAAACCAGCATCACTAAGCTTTTGTAAGTCTAATTTCCTGAGATGATCCTTAATAGTCTTCGTTGCGATTATAATATCGTCAAGATAAATATTCCTTGTCCTAAAATTCCGGACAATACGTAATTCATCAGACGCTCGAATGTGCCTGGGCATTCTTGTATATTGGTAATGGCATCTGTTTGTGGAAAAGGCAGTGTATTTACGTGACTCCTCTGATAATAGCCGTTTAGGAGATCGAAGGTTGAGAATGTTCTCAGGTCCAATATTCTGTTGAACTCGCTTAGCAATGGCATGGGAAATCGGTCTGGGATTGTGTGATTATTTAGCTTACGGTAATCTACTACCGCACGCATTTCTCCATTTCGTTTGGGCACGAAGAATAATGGGGCATTCCACGGGGAGACTAAAGATTCAATAATTCCAAGTTTTAACATTTCATCGAGATACTGATTTGCAAGTGTAAGTTGGGAGTGTGGTATGCGGTAAGCTGGTACGATAATTGGTGGTGTTTCTGGGTGCACATTAATCATGTGATTCATAGTGTTAGTTGTTACGGAACAGAGAAAGATAATGTACACTTTAGGTGAGAATACGAAGAATCACTACTGTCCCGTAAAGTTCCAGGTTCAAAACCAAAGAGTTAGGTAAAATTACAAGTTAAAGTTTAATGCACAAACTAACAACAAAACATTCAGGACTCATAAAGATAATGTAATGGCAAATAAACAGGTTAAATATATGGTTAACTGCAATAGCCTCTATTAACACGAAATTAGCAAGAGTAAATTTATCTAAGTCAGCCCTGATAAAATGAGATACCAGATAAAACTCAGTGAATGCCAGATAAATAATTACAGATACAAACTATTATCAAAAATGACTGACATAAAGAACCCTACACAAATTACAAAAACTTCACCAGGCCTACAAATTAAACCTATGCTATACAGTACAAGAAAAAATACAACAACAGTTATACTCAAATTACACACAGCTGCTAGATGGTTGGAGACTTCTTGAGCACTCACAATAATAATATCTGTACAGGGGAGGACAGAGATGTGAACAAAATGAGGAGCAGATCTAAGTGGCAATGATGCAGAGACTGAGCTCATTATATAGGGGCCGGCAGAGCCTGATACAACTTGTAAGCAGGACGCGCAAATGAAGCCATGGGGACAAAGAGCTGATAATCCCGCTCTAAGCAACAGAGAGAACGACTTACTCTACTATAACGGTAGAAGGGGGAACTGAGGCAGAACACGCTCGTGATCAAACATGCAGCATACTGTGCGTTAAAATTACACAAAGGATGATGAAATCATAGGCTATGTAACACCTCCCCACAAAGAAAAAAGAAATTTACAAAGGAAATTTCTTATTACTCTAAAACAATCAGTACATGGCATTACAGAACATGCAAATGTCTTTCCTAGTGTTACAAAACATGAGATCTCCCTAGCACGTTCAGTCATAGGTACTTGCCAGTATCCCTTTAACAAATCAAACTTACTTATGTACCTAGCATTTCCGATCTTGTCTATGCAATCTTCTACACGAGGGAGAGGGTAAGTGTCTGTTTTAGTTATCTGATTAACACGTCTATAGTCGATGCAAAGCCTATGTGACCCACCTGGCTTAGGGACTAGAGTGACAGGAGAACTCCACTCGCTCTGAAAGGGCTCAATCATCTTGTGGTCCAACAGGTAGCCAAGCTCCTTCTGGATGAGAGGAACTTTCACTGGGTTCACACGGTAAGGAGGCAGTTTAATTAGCTTTGCGTCTCCAACATCGACATCATGCATCAACACAGTGGTTCTTCCTGCAGTGGCACGGAACACTTGCGGGTACTCCTGCAGTAATGCCGAAAACTCCTGCCTTTCCTTGGGTGGTAGATGAGAAAGCTTAGTCTGGAGATCATTCATGATATCAGGATTCTTCCCCAAACTATCACTCAGGCTCATACTGCATGGGAGAGCTTCACTTGCAGACTCGGGTGGAACAGCTACAGTGCAGACTGGATTATTTTCATCCCGCTTGTGATATAACTTTAGCATGTTGATGTGACATAGTTGCTTGCTCTTTCTACGATCTGGTGTGGCGATGACATAGCTGACATCACTGAGTTTCTTCTCCACGAAATAAGGGCCACTAAACTTGGCTTGAAGAGGTTGCCCATGAACTGGTAGCAGAATCAAAACCTGATCTCCTGGCTGAAAGTGGAGTAACCTGGACTTCTTATCATACCAAGTCTTCATCTTCTCCTGAGCAGCTCCTAAATTCTCTCTCGCCAGCTGTAAAGCAGTGGACAGCCGTTCTTTGAACTTCATCACATACTCCAGCAGGTTGACGTCATCTTCCCCCGACAGCCAGCATTCCTTGAGTAGCTTAAGGGGTCCTCTTACTTCATGGCCAAACAGTAGTTCAAAAGGTGAGAAGCCCAGTGATTCATTTGGAGATTCTCTTGCAGCAAACACAACGAATGGAAGACCTTTATCCCAGTCTTTCTGATGTTTCAAACAGTATTTCTTGAGCATCGATTTCAGTGTTTGATGATATCTCTCCAACGCTCCTTGGGTCTGGGGATGGTAAGCTGAAGACGTGATCTGGGTGATGCCCAACTCTTTCAGAGACTGCTTGAAAACATTTGACATGAAATTACTTCCTCGGTCTGACTGTACCTCCTTGGGCAGACCAAACTTTGTGAAGAACCCTAGCATTTCCTTAACCACGTTCTTTGCTGAGATGTTTCTAAGTGGAATGGCTTCAGGATAACGAGTAGCCATATCAATCATGGTCAACACATAAGAAAATCCTGAAGAAGTCTTAGGAAGAGGGCCCACAATATCCACCAACACACGGGTGAAAGGCGCCTCAGAAGGAGGAATGGGAACTAGAGGTGCAACCTTTTCGGTCTGATTACACTTTCCCACAACTTGACAGGTGTGACAAGACTTACAATACCAGGAAACATCCCTGAAGATACCTGGCCAGTAGAAGTGTTTCAAAATGCGTGCCACAGTCTTCCTCACTACAAGGTGTCCTGCCAAACTGGAATCATGAGCCACTCGAATGATATCCTGCCTACAAACACGAGGGATGACAACTTGATGTACAACCTCCCATTCACAGTCGGCTGATGCTGTTGGGGGTCTCCACTTCCTCATAAGTACTCCTGACTTTACATAATAACAAGTAGAAGCACCGGCTGACTCTTCTTCACTGTAAGCAGAGTTAGCTAGACCTTTCAACTCAGGGTCAGCAACCTGCAACTCAACCAACTCTTGACGAGACAAATTATCAACACTACGGGGTACTGCCTCATCTGGTGAGTGGTCCAAATTAGCAAGAAAAGTGTCAGCTAGGATAACATCATCATCATCATTATCCTCTAAATCACCAGTAACTTTAGACTTAGCCCTAGTGACAGCACATGCAGGGAACACATCAGGGACATCACAATCCTGGGACGCAGCCACTGGCTCACTAGACAACTGAGGAGCTGGACACACTTGACTTCCACCAATATCATTTCCAAGTAAGAAAGTTACACCTGACATTGGGAGTGTCTCAACCAACCCAACCATAACAGAACCATTAACAAAACCAGACTCTAAATTTACTCTGCACAGAGGAACAGAGAATTAATTATTCCCTACACCTTGTAAGATTACAGTTTCATCAGAGGAATTAACATTAGAGCCTAGAACACTGGTCAGCATAAGGGATTGGCAAGCACCTGTATCACGATATATTTTAACTGATTTCCTGTCATTACTGTCCAGAGGACTGACAAAACCATCAGACAGGAAATTAGCACATGAACTCTTGAGAGTGTCACCCACGTTACTGCTCAAAAGAGGAGCTCCATCATGAGAATTTAAGTTACCCCTCAAAGCAGGTTCAGTTAACTCAGTTAAAGAATTCTGGGAACTCTCAAGAGTGGACACTAGACCAATTGACTGAATATTTAAAGACTCCTTTTTGTTCACATCACGCTGTCTCCTGAAACATTTCTCCGTAGTATGACCAAGCTTACTACAATAAGTACATTTACTTTTCTGAAATCTAAAGGTGAAGCTAGTATTTACTTCCTGAGAAACATCATCCTTATTCTCTTTCCTGTTACCTGTACTCTGAGTAGAGGCAACGTACTTACTCTCAGCTTTCCCTTTTTCTCTAGAATATCTCTTGTGAGTGAGAACATACTCATCAGCTAAAACTGCAGCATCAGACAAATTATCTATTCTTTTCTCATCAAGATATAGGCTTACATCTTTATAAATACACCTTTTGAAATCCTCCAGCAAAATCATCTGCTTAAATTTACCAAAATCAGAATCCACCTTCTTAGAATTTAACCACTGCTCTAACAGATCTTCTTTGATTTTTGCATACTCAACATGGGATTGCTTATCTTGCTTGTAAGTTGTCCTAAATTTTACTCTATAGGCTTCAGGAACAAGCTCATAGGCCTTAAGAATCAAGCTCTTAACTACATCATAATTATCAGACTGATCCTGAGGCAAAGATGCATAAGTTACTTGAGCTTTACCGGTGAGAACAGTTTGAAGGAGTACTGGCCAATACTCCTTAGGCCAATTAAAAGCTGTAGCTACCCTCTCAAACAACTGAAAATACTTTGTTAAATCAGATTCATTAAAAGGAGGGACAAGTTTAACATTTTTAGCCACATCAAAATCATCAGAGCAAGATGATCCAGTTCCACCTTGTTTCATGCGATACTCATGGTCTGCCTGAATCCTGGCAAGCTCAATTTGTGCCTGAGCCTGTACCTCTGCCTCTTGAATACGAGCATTTGCCTCATTAACACGAGCCTCCTGCAGGGCTAGCTGTAACTTAGCTAATTCAATCTGCGCTTGCTCATTTGGAGGAGTTACATTAAACAAGCTTTCATTAATCATGGCAACAATTTGATCTTTAGACTGATGAGAGCGAACAACAAATCCCAATTGTTGAGCAACAATCTTAAGTTCATTCTTTGTTCTGTTTTCTATGTCACACACTGTTTGCACATTTGACAAAAAGTTCTTGGCTTCATCAAGTGTAGTAATAGTAGACATAATTAATAAGAAACACAAAATATCAAGCAATATCCTTATGATAATATCCTGAATATCCTGATATGAGGTCGCCAAATTTATGTTACGGAACAGAGAAAGATAATGTACACTTTAGGTGAGAATACGATGAGTCACTACTGTCCCGTAAAGTTCCAGGTTCAAAACCAAAGAGTTAGGTAAAATTACAAGTTAAAGTTTAATGCACAAACTAACAACAAAACATTCAGGACTCATAAAGATAATGTAATGACAAATAAACAGGTTAAATATATGGTTAACTGCAATAGCCTCTATTAACACGAAATTAGCAAGAGTAAATTTATCTAAGTCAGCCCTGATAAAATGAGATACCAGATAAAACTCAGTGAATGCCAGATAAATAATTACAGATACAAACTATTATCAAAAATGACTGACATAAAGAACCCTACACAAATTACAAAAACTTTACCAGGCCTACAAATTAAACCTATGCTATACAGTACAAGAAAAAATACAACAACAGTTATACTCAAATTACACACAGCTGCTAGATGGTTGGAGACTTCTTGAGCACTCACAATAATAATATCTGTACAGGGGAGGACAGAGATGTGAACAAAATGAGGAGCAGATCTAAGTGGCAATGATGCAGAGACTGAGCTCATTATATAGGGGCCGGCAGAGCCTGATACAACTTGTAAGCAGGACGCGCAAATGAAGCCATGGGGACAAAGAGCTGATAATCCCGCTCTAAGCAACAGAGAGAACGACTTACTCTACTATAACGGTAGAAGGGGGAACTGAGGCAGAACACGCTCGTGATCAAACATGCAGCATACTGTGCGTTAAAATTACACAAAGGATGATGAAATCATAGGCTATGTAACATAGTACACCCTAATTCTTCTCCGGGTAATTCTACGTTGTCCCTGTGTGTTTCCAGTAGGGTTAACAAATCATTTTCTTCATCAAATTCATCTGAGTGAATTAAATTCTTTTATGCTCTCTCTATCCGTAGATTTTATCTCACTTGTCACCAGCTATAAGTATTTCCTTCACAGGGGCCGGACAATTTTTACATATTAACTATGCAAGTCCCCTTTTTCAACTGAACTTCCCCATTCATTATGAACATCTGAGTTTGCCCTTCGTCGTTCATCTGACATAATGCGTTTTCTACTGACAATCCTTTTACTTTACATAATTCTTCTAAGACAAGAACAGTATTATTCTGTAATTTGCTCTTTATGGTAACTTTCATGTAGGAATTAGGTGGTATAACTAAATCATTGGTGAGATGGGCTGGAAAAACTGATAAATCAGTACTGTTATCTGGGTCACTAATTCTGGAGGATGGGGCTGGTGGTGGGGGTGGATGTATACACTCATCTGTTTGTGTATGTTTGTTTAAGCCTTTAATATTACCAATTCTTTTTGGTTCTCTTTTACTAATCGGAGAGGGCTCTGAAGGTATTTCCTCCATGAATTCATTGTCAAAGTCTATTCCATTCATTTGTGGGAGTATAGTTATGTTCTCTGCTCTCATGGATCTTAAGCCCAGTAACATATGAGCTTTAATTGCTAAGTTTTCAACGATATAGAAAAATGCAGAGAATGGTCTTGTAGTCTCTGTGAAACTGATATTTAATCTTATCATACCTTTCACTGTAATTTGTTTTCCATCTACCGTATATAAATCTAAATCAACTTCATCCAGAAAAGTTACTTTCTTCTTATTTTTAAGAATTCTATTTCTTCTTGTGTTATTAAGTTCACAGGAGAGCCTGTATCTAAAAATAAGAAAACGTTTTTATCCTCACATACAGCTGGTATCAAGATACACTCATTTCCGAACATGCCTCCTATGTGAATTTTAGACTTGTTTTTCTTTACGTTTGTTCGTTTTTTGTCATAACTTGGTCTTCCCCCGATTTGAACATAATTTTTTCTATTGTTTTGTAGTCACTGGTCCAGTGCCCTTGGTATCTATGATGCCTATAGTAAGGACCAAATCCTTGTGTCTTTTGTCTATCCTTTTTTGCTTTGATAAAGCATTCATACCTTGTGTGTCCTGGTTTTGCACAATAATGACATAGAATGGACCTATCCCTTGACTGTGACCTACGAGGTGACTTCCCATAAGTAGTGTTATAGCGCGAGACCTCGGGCTGCGCGGAAACTTATGAAACTGCCTATAGCCTGGTTTTTGTGATCGAGCCCTCGTCACGTTTGGTTATTTGCTCTGCCTGCTTTCAGGTCGCGATCGGTTTTGTTCTCTGGGGTCGATGTAGATGTTTTCACGGCTGATACTGTCTCAGGTACTCTTATTCTACTAGAATGTGAGGGTGTGTCGACCACACCTGCTTTACTGCACTGCATCTCTACCTCGTCCATTGTCTAGTAAGCACATGCCTGGGGTGTACCCGATCGTCTTGGCTATCTTAAGGGTCCTATCATGTAATTTACACAAGGCAGCTACATAACTAATGTCCACGACGAGGTCTGGGGACATCTTTCCATCATCTGTTATCCAATTTGAGTTTTCCAAAGTAACTAAATGTTCTTTTGATTGTGGAGACATCAGCAGTTCTTTCACTGAGCACATGGTTTGTATTGTGCTCCCTTACAAGATCTACAATCTTATGTAATTCTGGAATTATACCTGGCAAGAAGTTCATACCTCCAGAAAATTTCTTCAAAAATTTAGTTTTAAATTCATCATATGTCCTAGCTTAAGGAGCTTGTCTGATCTCAATAATTGCTTGCTGGACATCTTTCCTGGCTTAGGCAAGATGAAATAATGGCAATTTTCTCTTGTTCATCTATTATGTGGCGCTTGATGAACATTTGTTCTCTGACTAACTAATGAAATTACATCAGTGCGATCATTTACTGTGCCAGAGAATTTTGGGGGAGTTTTATCTTCATGGTACACGTACACATGGGGTGGGGTTGTTAGATCCGCGATATTTGTTTCGTGGTTCATTTTCACTGTTTGCTCTTAATTTAACTTGGACTTTATCGTTGTGTGAGGGAATGGTAGAATATATTCGGCCGGAAAGGTGAA
Organism: Coenobita brevimanus; assembly: GCF_032717465.1. Lineage (NCBI taxonomy): Eukaryota > Metazoa > Arthropoda > Malacostraca > Decapoda > Coenobitidae > Coenobita > Coenobita brevimanus. The sequence continues at coordinate 3,499,831 of NC_136964.1, forward strand.
CCCTGTTGTGTATTGACATGCGTGTGCAAGTCAGCGGCAAAGTCCTCACTTGCTACGTCAGAGGGGGTTTCCCAATCATCATCTGGAACTGACGTATTTTTTTCTTGGTCTTTAATTTGTAGTGATTTTTGTACAAGGGGTGTGTTGCTTTGGTGCTCTCCTAATTGTGAATCTGTTGTTGTGGCTAATTGTGTCATCTGGTATTAACGTGGGTGGTGGCGAAAATATTCCTGTCATTAAGATATGGTGTTATGAAATACGCCTTTTGTTTATTTGTCCTAACAAATAGATGAGTAAATAAGTTGAAACAAATGATAGTGAGTGTATAAGTGGAAATAAGTAATGAAGTTGAATATACCTAATTTTAGCACAGAGAAGAAATGAGTAAGTATAATTTCACCCACTTGATACAGATCGTAGAGGTGTGTCGATGCAAATGTCGATCTCGGAAGAAAAATGCAGGGTTGACTGAAGATCTCTTCATAATTCTAGTGCTGTGTTGATGGACGATATTACTCAGGAAATTCCATGGCCTGGTGCTTGTGGTGGTTAACAGCTGTCACAGGCAAACCTCAGCATAGAACGTCGAATTTCCAACTCAATACTGTGGAAATAAATGAGCATGAGTAGGAGCTATGTGAATAATGAGTAATGAGTAGTGGGTGAGAAGTGCCTGGCGTGGCAAACTCGCGTTGTGATGTCATCTCAGCACATGGTGACGTCGGCTTCCCACACTGGTAGCTGTGGTGAATACTGAGTAGCGATGCTTAACCTGGGTGAAGAAAAGTAAGTCGCGTTATAAATGTGGCTCTGGTGTTTTGCTGCGTGTCGTCAGCGATGGAGGTAGGCGGGAGAGTGGTGGGGGTTTGTTTGCTTGTTGCTTTGGTCTTTCCTTTTCTTTACTTGCTTTGTTTTTTATTCTCTTGTTGCTGCTTGAAGTTACGTGAAAGTTATAGAGCTGTTTTGTAGACTTGTAGGCTATTTGCATTGTAGGCCTGCTTTTGTAGAAATTCGCTTTTGATTCGGAGACGATGTCCGTTGTTTCCCTTGCCACCAAATAACGTCATAAAAGACAAAAAAAAAAAAAAATAGTTACTTGTAGAGAAACTTTGTGGTTTAGTCGTCACTCACGATTTCTTGTAGTAGGAATTAAAGATGAATACAGGAGTTGACCTTAATTTATTATCTTCAGAGAAATCTAAGTTGAGCAGGGTATGTCTTACAGAGACAATATAATAAGTAAGTCTAGTTGAGCCCCTCATTCTTGTTCACTCCACTACTGTCTGTTCAAATGCTAGCCTCCTTCTGAGCTCTCTTTCCTAAATTCTGGTGAAACAGAGGTCGTGTCACGTGTATTACACTGTGATTGGAAAGTTCCAGAAACCTGTGTTTGAGTATGTGTGTGTCACAAATCTTTGTTCCCCTGCTATCTCGCTGACACAGTACCTACATCATCTGACATTGCTACTTCCTGTTTGTCGTCAACATTTCCTGTTATCTTGCAAGATCATTTCCCTTTCCCAGGCTCGCATGGAGCTGTCTATCTATTTATCTGTCTATTATTTGTAATTATAATATGGAGTCCTAACATTATTTCGAAGATAAAAAGTAAAGCTATTTGTGAAATACTACGATGATAGCTGTATATTTTTTGCCGAAATATATATATATATATATATATATATATATATATATATATATATATATATATATATATATATATATATATATATATATTCCATAAATGTATCGAGAATTGGGTTGGAAAGACTGTTACTTCCAAACTCAGAAGGAACTTCTGAGGGTGAAAAAATAAGGTTTAGGAAACATATCAAGAAATCGATTCTCACGTAAAGAGTTTGTTGAAGAACAAGGTTTCAATTTATGATGGGTCACCGAAGAAAGCGCGATTTTTTTTTTTTCCTATCGCAGTACCAGCACATAAATTGCATTGAGCCTACTGATTGAATGTGAACTAAAGCATATATCATATATTTCCATATTGTGAAAATTCGTGTTAGACCATAAGCCACATTTCCTTAGGTAAAATCTTTCAATTCACTGATAACTGGTGAGAAGGAATATTGATGAAGCTTTGACTGACAAAAATTAATACGTCATAAACAGTATAGCAATGTTCAGCTATCTAATTAATTACCATTTATAACTTTATTCCTCATCTTGGTTGACGCATAATGCATGACAGCTGGAAAAAAATGAGGGTTGAATGACAACTGAATTGACAGTACTAATATCGACTGGGGATTTAGATTTTTACTTTAAGATAGTCACCCGTGGCTGTTATTTTTATTTGTAGTGGTACAGTGCCCTCCAAAAGTTCCTTTCTCTTAAAAATAGCTCGTCAGATGTGGCATCTTTGCGGTAGTAGCATAAACACGTATCTATGAATGACAAAAGTTAGTGGCGGGTGTTTATGCCAGACGTCATAATAGTAAATAAATACGGGAATAATAGACACATAACCAATGATAATAATAATGCTTAATATAAAATACCAATGATTATTGTTAAATCAAAACAGATGTATATCATGGAGGTTGTCAAAGGTGTAGTAATCATACTTCAGCCACCCACACCAAACCATATTTAATGTGAAATCTTTAGTGTTAGGTCTGTCTCATGCATCTCGCTCGGAACCTTATGAATCAAAACATATATACTACACTACTGGATTAATACAGTTTTCGGATATTGTTGGAATGTAATAATTGACCATGGTAGTGGTTTCCAATGAAACAAGTGGGTTTCTGAAGGATATATCAGATAAGGTGAAACTGGCCATGTTAACCTTGAAATGTCTGACACCATTAGATATAGATGGTTATCAGACATAATACAAAGGTTATTATCAGATACCACAATACGACAACCTTTGAACAGCTGGACGGACGGCTTCGATAAGTTCGTATTCGCTTTCCTAGGCTATTCAAATTTCTCTTGCTTACCTGAGTTATCAATGGTTCCTCCTGTATGGATATATTTCCATTATCATATTCCTTGTTACGTATCCCATATGATAAATTACTGTTGTAATGTCTCCTATCTAGTGGTATCTGAAGACTCATGGTTCACTTACCTGTCGTCATATTGGAAATGTGGGATACTGATTCGAACTATTTTGCTCTGATGTGATAACCCTCCAGTAGTCTGTGATCAGTATATTCCTATCCATACGGAGTTATTAATTCCCTTTTCATGTTCTATTGCTTTGATGATATAATAGTACTATATGCGTATCATCACGTTTCTATATGTTTTGCTATTCAGAAAGGTTTCCGAGCTGTTCCCTTAATTGTTTTGAGTAGTTTATATAGATGCACGTTGAAATGTCCTTTATTCCCTTCGTTACAGTACGTTGGTCATGATAACTGTGGAACCATGATAACACATATCAATCATTCATCTGGAATCGTGTTTTGAACACTGATATCGTGGTTATTGGTCAAATATTATTGATAAAACCTGGTCATAGGCCCGTAGGTGATTATATTTTGCATAAGCTTATGTGTTGGTAGTAGGTAAGGACAGCATAGTGACATGAAATGTTTTTAGACTAAACTGGTTTTGGGAACGCGACACTGGACGTGGATATGGAGGTATGAGAAGCAGACGAATGAGCGAGAGTATTGTTGCCAGGATAAGGAGCATAGTAACCTCAAACTGGGACTTCTGGCCATCAGCATGGCAAATTCGTCTAGCATTAGCCAGAATAATAGCTTTTGCTTTAGCAATTCGTGCTCCGACTAGCACGTGAACCGGACTTCTTGAGTCTTCTGACTGAAACCTGTTGCACAGTGTGATTCGATGAAACCACCGGATTAAAACACCAATGTGTATTCGGATATCTCTGTGAGTGGACACTCAGCACAGAGATCGCACAGCGGAAACACGACAATGGACTACCACGAAGAAAAAATCGCCGAACGAGGAAGGATTGTTGGGATGAGGAAGGGTGGCATGTACTCAAGGAAATAGCAAGAGAGCTTGGGATATCCTGGACAACTTGTGGCCGAGATGGGAAGAGGAGGGAAATTTGGAAGATCACCACCGGACAGATACGCTTCGGAAAACAACTGCTGCCGAGGATGAGAGGATTGTTAATGCTGCTGAAGCGAACCCCTTCACCACTGCTGTGATGATCTCCAGGTTCATGTGTCGGCGGAATTAGTAAGAAGACTGCACGAGCAAGGAATGCATCACAGGATCCCAGCAAGGAAGGAGACGCTGACAGCGAGGCACCGGATGTTCAGGCTTCAATTCCCCAACGATATTTTCAAGATCTCGATTTCTGGGGACGAGTCATATTTAGTGATGAAAAAAACATTTTCATCCACAACACATGGAAGGATTCATAGTTGGCGCCGAAACAACACCAGATATGACAAGGAACACATCTTTGACGAGGCTAGGAGTGGACATATAACTGCTAATAAATACATGGGGGTGGTTTTGGTTGCACGGTGTGGGAGAGGTGACCCCCATTCATGGTCGATTTACTGCTGACCAGTACATAGAAATACTCGAGGAAGTTATGCTGCCATCTGTCCGGGGCTATGCTCTCCCATTCCCAGAAAGAGTTCTCTTCATGCATGAGAGGTGTCCAATCCACACACATCGAAGTTCTGGGCTGGCCTAGTAAGGGTTGTGACATGAACCCAATCGAAACTATATGGGCCAACACTTTGAATGTTTGGGAGCCAGCGAAAGAGAGGACGAGAGAAGCTACATTAACATGTGCAACAAGAAGGGAAGTGTTGAGGAGGAGGCCTGGATTAGTATATAATCATGTTGCGTCTGTTCCTGACCGTTTACAAAATGTTACTGACAAACATGGTGGCTGGACACGGTACTGATCAATTCTGTAAAGGGTTGAGTCATATGGGATTCATTTTGTTGCAATGTATTTTACCCTTTTGTTTATACTTTCCAGTGTAGCCTCACTAGCTTCACCAAAAGAAACCTAAATAACAACATAATGTTACTTTTCGAACCCATGTTTAAATTGTTGTTAGCTACTGAATTGATAAAATATAAATATAAAATTTGGTTTTTATCTATTTGTCTATCTATGGAAATTATATATATATATATATATATATGGAAATATATATATATATATGGAAATATATATATATATATATATATATATATATATATATATATATATATATATATATATATATATATATATATTGTTACGGAACAGAGAAAGATAATGTACACTTTAAGTGAGAATACGAAGAGTCACTACTGTCCCGTAAAGTTCCAGGTTCAAAACAAAAGAGTTAGGTAAAATTACAAGTAAAAGTTTAATGCACAAACTAACAACAAAACATTCAGGACTCATAAGGATAATGTAATGGCAAAAACAGGTTAAATAAATGGTTAACTGCAATAGCCTCTATTAACACGAAATTAGCAAGAATAAATTTATCCAAGCCCTGATAAAATGAGATACCAGATAATACTCAGTGAATGCCAGATAAATAATTACAGATACAAACTATTATCAAAAATGACTGACATAAAGAACCCCACACGAATTACAAAAACTTCACTAGGCCTACAAATTAAACTTATGCTATACAGTACAAGAAAAAATGCAACAACAGTTATACTCAAATTACACACAGCTGCTAGATGGTTGGAGATTTCTTGAGCACTCACAATAATAATATCTGTACAGGAGAGGACAGAGATGTGAACAAAATGAGGAGCAGATCTAAGTGGCAATGATGCAGAGACTGAGCTCATTATATAGGGGCCGGCAGAGCTTGATACAACTTGTAATAAGGACGCGCAAATGAAGCCATGGGGACAGAGAGCTGAAAATCCCGCAAAGTATAACAGAGAGAACGACTTACTCAACTATAACGGTAGAAGGGGGGGACTGAGGCAGAACACGCTCGTGATCAAACATGCAGCATACTGTGCGTTAAAATTACACAAAGGATGATGAAATCATAGGCTATGTAACACCTCCCCACAAAGAAAAAGAAATTTACAAAGGAAATTTCTTATTACTCTAAAACAATCTGTCTAAAGTCTAGATAAGCAATCTGCAATAACATTTTCTTTCCCCTTGACATGTTGTATGTCTAATGAATACTCCTGAAGAAGTAGACTCCATCTTGTCAATCTCTGATTTTTATCTTTAAACTTACTAAGGAATTTCAGTGGGTTATGATCGGTATAAATGACTATGGGGTCAAAACCAGAACACAAATAAAATGAAAAATGCTGTAAACCCAAAATCAAGGCCAAAAGCTCTTTCTCAATAGTTGAGTAGTTCTTTTGAGGTGGAGTGAACTTCTTACTGTAATAAGATACAGGGTGTTCAATACCCTGATCATCCTCTTGCAGCAAAACAGCCCCAGCTCCTGTATCACTTGCATCAACAGCCATCTTAAAAGGCTTAGCAAAATTTGGAGTAGCGAGCACTGGCTGACTTAATAGAATAGCTTTAAGTTTGTTGAAAGAGGATTCACAGTTATCGGTCCAGACAAATTCAACTCCCTTTTTCAGTAGGTCTGTAAGTGGTGATACAAGAATAGAAAAGTTAAGAACAAATCTCCTGTAATAACCTACCATTCCCAAAAATCTTTGTAGCTCCTTCCTACTTTTAGGTCTGGGAAGATCACTTATAACCTGAACCTTAGCTGCTGGTGGTGCAACATGTCCATCACCAATTACATACCCAAGGTACTGAACTTTAGCTTGACCAAACTCACACTTTGATAAATTAGCTACAAGATTAGCATGAACCAAATGCTCAAGAAATTTACTGACATGGCATAGGTGATCTTTCCACTTGTCACTGAAGATTAATACATCATCAATATAAACAACACACCCTGCCAAACCCTCTGTTACAACATTCATGAGCTTCTGAAATGTGGCTGGTGCATTCTTCATACCATACGGCATTACAGAACATGCAAAAGCCTTTCCTAGTGTTACAAAACATGAGATCTCCCTAGCACGTTCAGTCATAGGTACTTGCCAGTATCCCTTTAACAAATCAAACTTACTTATGTACCTAGCCTTTCCGATCTTGTCTATGCAATCTTCCACACGAGGGAGAGGGTAAGTGTCTGTTTTGGTTATCTGATTAACACGTCTATACTCGATGCAAAGCCTCTGTGACCCACTTGGCTTAGGGACTAGAGTGACAGGAGAACTCCACTCGCTCTGACAGGGCTCAATCATCTTGTGGTCCAACAGGTAGCCAAGCTCCTTCTGGATGAGAGGAACTTTCACTGCGTTCACACGGTAAGGAGGCAATTTAATTGGCTTTGCGTCTCCAACATCGACATCATGCATCAACACAGTAGTTCTTCCTGGAGTGGCACGGAACACTTGCGGGTACTCCTGCAGTAATGCCGAAAACTCCTGCCTTTCCTTGGGTGGTAGATGAGAAAGCTTAGTCTGGAGATCATTCATGATATCAGGATTCTTCCCCAAACTATCACTCAGGCTCATACTGCATGGGAGAGCTTCACTTGCAGACTCGGGTGGAACAGCTACAGTGCAGACTGGATTATTTTCGTCCCGCCTGTGATATAACTTTAGCATGTTAATGTGACATAGTTGCTTGCTCTTTCTACGATCTGGTGTGGTGATGACATAGTTGACATCACTGAGTTTCTTCTCCACGGAATAAGGGCCACTAAACTTGGCTTGAAGAGGTTGCCCATGAACTGGTAGCAGAATCAAAACCTGATCTCCTGGCTGAAAGTGGCGTAACCTGGACTTCTTATCATACCAAGTCTTCATCTTCTCCTGAGCAGCTCCTAAATTCTCTCTCGCCACTGTAAAGCAGTGGACAGCCGTTCTTTGAAATTCATCACATACTCCAGCAGGTTGACGTCATCTTCCTCCGACAGCCAGCATTCCTTGAGTAGCTTAAGGGGTCCTCTTACTTCATGGCCAAACAGTAGTTCAAAAGGTGAGAAGCCCAGTGATTCATTTGGAGATTCTCTTGCAGCAAACACAATGAATGGAAGACCTTTATCCCAGTCTTTCTGATGTTCCAAACAGTATTTCTTGAGCATCGATTTGAGTGTTTGATGATATCTCTCCAACGCTCCTTGGGTCTGGGGATGGTAAGCTGAAGACGTGATCTGGGTGATGCCCAACTCTTTCAGAGACTGTTTGAAAACGTTTGACATGAAATTACTTCCCCGGTCTGACTGTACCTCCTTGGGCAGACCAAACTTTGTGAAGAACCCTAGCATTTCCTTAACCACGTTCTTTGCTGAGATATTTCTAAGTGGAATGGCTTCAGGATAACGAGTAGCCATATCAATCATGGTCAACACATAAGAAAATCCTGAAGAAGTCTTAGGAAGAGGGCCCACAATATCCACCAACACACGGGTGAAAGGCGCCTCAAAAGGAGGAATGGGAACTAGAGGTGCAACCTTTTCGGTCTGATTACACTTTCCCACAACTTGACAGGTGTGACAAGACTTACAATACCAGGAAACATCCCTGAAGATACCTGGCCAGTAGAAGTGTTTCAAAATGCGTGCCACAGTCTTCCTCACTCCAAGGTGTCCTGCCAAACTGGAATCATGAGCCACTCTAATGATATCCTGCCTACAAACACGAGGGATGACAACTTGATGTACAACCTCCCATTCACAGTCGGCTGATGCTGTTGGGGGTCTCCACTTCCTCATAAGTACTCCTGACTTTACATAATGACAAGTAGAAGCACCAGCTGACTCTTCCTCACTGGAAGCAGAGTTAGCTAGACCTTTCAACTCAGGGTCAGCAACCTGCAACTCAACCAACTCTTGACGAGACAAATTATCAACACTACGGGGTACTGCCTCATCTGGTGAGTGGTCCAAATTAGCAAGAAAAGTGTCAGCTAGGATAACATCATCATCATCATTATCCTCTAAATCACCAGTAACTTTAGACTTAGCCCTAGTGACAGCACATGCAGGGAACACATCAGGGACATCACAATCCTGGGACGCAGCCACTGGCTCACTAGACAACTGAGGAGCTGGACACACTTGACTTCCACCAATATCATTTCCAAGTAAGAAAGTTACACCTGACATTGGGAGTGTCTCAACCAATCCAACCATAACAGAACCATTAACAAAACCAGACTCTAAATTTACTCTGCACAGAGGAACAGAGAAGTAATTATTCCCTACACCTTGTAAGATTACAGTTTCATTAGATGAATTAACATTAGAGCCTATAACACTGGTCAGCATAAGGGATTGGCAAGCATCTGTATCACGATATATTTTAACTGATTTCCTGTCATTACTGTCCAGAGGACTGACAAAACCATCAGACAGGAAATTGGCACATGAACTCTTGAGAGTGTCACCCACGTTACTGCTCAAAAGAGGAGCTCCATCATGAGAATTTAAGTTACCCCTCAAAGCAGGTTCAGTTAACTCAGTTAAAGAATTCTGGGAACTCTCAAGAGTGGACACTAGACCAATTGACTGAATATTTAAAGACTCCTTTTTGTTCACATCACGCTGTCTCCTGAAACATCTCTCCGTGGTATGACCAAGCTTACTACAATAAGTACATTTACTTTTCTGAAATCTAGAGGTGAAGCTGGTATTTACTTCCTGAGAAACATCATCCTTATTCTCTTTCCTGTTACCTGTACTCTGAATAGAGGCAACGTACTTACTCTCAGCTTTCCCTTTTTCTCTAGAATATCTTGTGAGTGAGAACATACTCATCAGCTAAAACTGCAGCATCAGACAAATTATCTATTCTTTTCTCATTACATCTTTACTAATACACCTTTTGAAATCCTCCAGCAAAATCATCTGCTTAAATTTACCAAACTCAGAATCCACATTCTTAGAATTTAACCACTGCTCTAACAGATCTTCTTTGATTTTTGCATACTCAACATGGGATTGCTTATCTTGCTTATAAGTTGTCCTAAATTTTACTCTATAAGCTTCAGGAACAAGCTCATAGGCCTTAAGAATCAAGCTCTTAACTACATCATAATTATCAGACTGATCCTGAGGCAAAGATGCATAAGTTACTTGAGCTTTACCGGTGAGAACAGTTTGAAGGAGTACTGGCCAATACTCCTTAGGCCAATTAAAACCTGTAGCTACCCTCTCAAACAACTGAAAATACTTAGTTAAATCAGATTCATTAAAAGGAGGGACAAGTTTAACATTTTTAGCCACATCAAAATCATCAGAGCTAGATGATCCAGTTCCACCTTGTTTCATGCGATACTCATGGTCTGCCTGAATCATAGCAATTTCAACTTGTGCCTCAGCCTCCTTAGCTTTTGCCTGAAATTCACCCTCCTTAGCCTGTGCTTGAAATTCAGCTTCCTTCACACGAGACTCCGCCTCCTTAGCCTTAGCCTCCTGCAGGGCTAGTTGTAACTTAGCTAATTCAATCTGCGTTTGCTCATTTGGAGGAGTTACATTCAACAAGCTTTTATTAATCATGCCGACAATTTGATCTTTAGAATGATGAGAGTGAACTGCAATTCCCAATTGTTGAGCAACAAGCTTAAGTTCATTCTTTGTTCTGTTTTCTATATCACACACTGTTTGCACATTTGAGAAAAAATCTTTGGCTTCATCAAGTGTAGAAATAGTAGCCATCATGAATATATCACAGTCACAAAATATCAAACAATATCCTTATGATAATATCCTGAATATCCTGATGAGAGGTCGCCAAATTTATGTTACGGAACAGAGAAAGATAACGTACACTTTAAGTGAGAATACGAAGAGTCACTACTGTCCCGTAAAGTTCCAGGTTCAAAACAAAAGAGTTAGGTAAAATTACAAGTTAAAGTTTAATGCACAAACTAACAACAAAACATTCAGGACTCATAAGGATAATGTAATGGCAAAAACAGGTTAAATATATGGTTAACTGCAATAGCCTCTATTGCCAGATTAATAATTACAGATACAAACTATTATAAAAAATGACTGACAAAGAACCCCACACGAATTACAAAAACTTCACTAGGCCTACAAATTAAACTTATGCTATACAGTACTAGAAAAAATGCAACAACAGTTATACTCAAATTACACACAGCTGCTAGATGGTTGGAGATTTCTTGAGCACTCACAATAATAATATCTGTACAGGGGAGGACAGAGATGTGAACAAAATGAGGAGCAGATCTAAGTGGCAATGATGCAGAGACTGAGCTCATTATATAGGGGCCAGGAGAGCTTGATACAATTTGTAAGAAGGACGCGCAAATGAAGCCATGGGGACAAAGAGCTGAAAATCCCGCTCTGAATAACAGAGAGAACGACTTACTCTACTATAACGGTAGAAGGGGGGGACAGGCAGAACACGCTCGTGATCAAACATGCAGCAACTGTGCGTTAAAATTACACAAAGGATGATGAAATCATAGGCTATGTAACAATATATATATATATATATATATATATATATATATATATATATATATATATATATATATCCAGAATTTACACGCCATTTTTCTCCACCCATTTAATCAGTATTGATATGTCTATCTGTTAATCCCACGTGTTTTTAACAAATAGAACGGTTATATGGTGGTCGAAAAACATTATATTAGTAAAGGAAGTGAACAGAGTGAAAATGAGAATAGTCTCCCTGACACACTGGCAAGATGTGGAACAGTGGACTTAGTGTGGTGGGGGGTTCGAAGATAGTGGGGGACGGGGGAGAATAAGGTGGACCAACTTACTTCCATCTTTGTATTGCAGTACAGTAGAGGCTAAACTGGCATCATATTCTGTAGAGGGGGTTGTGAGAGGGGTTTATGCCACGCATACAAAAGCTACTTGTTCATTGTATGGTGGCATTCTTACACACACACACACACACACACACAGTTATGGCATATAACATTACGTTAAATGTCATGAACATAAACCTAATTGTGTAACAACCATTTAGTACAGTAGTAGCGGAAGTCATTGATGGGAGTAGGGTAATAGAATGTGTGGACCGGGCAGGGGTTGGGTAGGACACTACTATGGCTGGGTTGGACATTGGCAAGGCAAGGTGTTTGAAACTTGGGGGATAGGTGGTGGTGTGGGAATAAAAATAAATGGAATTGAATGGGGAAGGTGGTCAATAAACAAGGGAAGACACACTCTTCCATATGGGTCGCAATGACTAATTTACGGCCTCAGATGACCTAGAATAAAAAAAACTTTTTAAACAAAAAGTGTTTATCTTCGAAAACGCTACATCTCGTTTTTAAATTGCTTCAAAATCCCACTTTTGAGAAAGTGTCGACGAATTTGCCTTCAACACACACACACACACACACACACACACACACACACACACCAGGAATCCAAAAACTTTTAAAACAAAAAGATATTCTTGTTTAAATTGCTACAACTTCCTTGTTTGGACATTTGCTCTAACTTGCTTCCAAATCCCACTTTTTGAGAGTATCGACGGGTCTGCCAACAACAACAACAAGAATAAGAATACCGCAGGCCATTCCCTAGCGCTCGCTTCGACGCAAAAATATCCTTCAGCTGTATCCACACCAAACCAAACCTACGTAAATAAGGCAGCTAGACATTTATAAATGAAGGGGTAGGACAGACAAATACTGTAGATGTGTGTATATATTTGGTATAGAGAAAGAGCAAATATACGGATATATTTGGTGTGCATAATGAATAAGTAGGTAGAGATGGAAGGAAACAGCGACCAGAAGAGATGGAAAGATAAAGACAAGTGTGAAAAGAAGGGAAGGAAAGATGGAAGGTGAGAGTGAGGACGGAGAGGGAAAGATGGAAAATGAAAGCTACCCGATGGGAGAACGAAGGAAAGTGAAAGTGAGGGGGAGGGAAGAAATGATGGGAGGTGAATGTGCGGAGGGAGGCAAAGCATGAGCGAGAGACGAAAGTAAATTTGGAAGGTGGGAGTGCAAAGGGATGGAAGGAAAGGTATAGACGTCGGAATAAGTTCATTTCCTTTTCCATGGACTAAGGCTTTTGTAACACTCCTTGATGGAGAGCTATCCCCTCCTCCCTCCTTCCTCATTGTCCCACACTCCCATCCAACCCAACTACTTTTCTCTCAGACCCCATAACCCCACCCGGTACCTTCCATACTCTCGCTCACAGTCAAATTGGTGTTTCTGTACTTTCAGCACCTCTCTACAACTAATAAAGGTAAACAGTATTACAAAGGTTTACTACACTGTGTGTGTGTGTGTGTGTGTGTGTGTGTGTGAGAGAGAGAGAGAGAGAGAGAGGAGGGGGCAGTACACGGACAGGCACAGAAAGATAGTTCGACAAATATTCAGAAACTGTGTGTGTGTGTGTGTGTGTGTGTGTGTGCTTCCTTCCCTGTGTCACTCCTATAACTGTTCCATTTTTTTGCCTGCGTGTTTTCTCCTACTTTTTTTTTATCAGTATTTCTTCTAATTGTTCAAACCATTCCAAGTCTCTCTCTCTCTCTCTCTCACTCTGTCTCTGTCTGTCTGTCTGTGTCTGTCTGTCTCTCTCTCTAGGAATAGTTGGTTTCCTTAATACGGCCACTTCCTGAGTTGCTGTGGAATTTTGGTCGCTTGAAAAAGACATATTTTGACAAAAAGAGTTCAGGATACTAAGGTATCAGGTTCGCCTTAGGACTGTGGGACTTTTTTAGTAGGAATTCGTAGACAACGAGGTCAGCTAATTAAAGTTTTTAATATCTGAACGTGGTTTCACAATCATCACAAAGTATTTTGTGTTGTTTGCATCTAATTTCATCGGGCTATTAAAAAAATATTGGTGAATGCTCTCTGCTGCCCATCACAGTGTGGTTTATTTGCCCACATAAAATAATCGCAACATTTATAACCATCCGCTCAGCTACTGTGGAAATCAGCATTAAATTCACGATCATTATTATACCGATATACAATCCAGGAATAAAATATTCACAAAAAATCACCGCAGGAATAATGACCAGTTGCAGCTTATATACAACTGGCTCGGTGCTTTATTTGGATGACGAGGATCCTAAACATATGAATCGTGTCTGGACCAGTTTTACTGGACACCATGATAGCACAATAGTCTGTCATATGCTATGTTATGAACTCATAATGTTTTGCAGGTGAGTAGCATGGAAATGTTTCGAATCCATAGTCATTAGGTTTCTCACTATTGACCTCGTAGCTCAGTTCCAAACTACCAGTCTGTTGTCCGTTCGCCTGCCCTCTCTCTAACCCTGGCTTCCACTTCCATCCACCAAGGGGGATACAGAAACTTTGGTGCGTGGGTGTACACACGAACACACACACACGAGCTGTTGCCACGTTAGCCATATCCCGCGACTAGGTGGTCCAGGTGGAACTCTTGTTGACTGTACTATCCCAAAAGTCGGGCGCATCTCGTGAACCCCGGAGGCCTTGAACCAGTGAATCCCGAAACAACACGCATCTATGCTTGTTTCTGTCAAAAGATGGCGCTCGGCGTCGCCGATGTCACGTGTGGGGGTGAGGAGGAATTTGGGTGGTGCTACGGTGGTTTTATGTTTATGATACATTCAATTTATGGAATATTATATACAGCCAACAAATTACACCTTGTTTGTGGTTGGGACGCATTTTTGTCAGTGATTTATCACTGAATATTTGTGATGTCTCATGTGTGCCTGACAGTGGCTTCCAGTGCACCTGTAGTTTTCCCGACATTCTCCCTCACACCTCAGCTCTCCTCCATGCACCTGTCCCGGGTCTCTTCCACATTATTATCGGACGAGAATAACACGAAAGAAACAGAAAAGAATGTTTGCAGTGAGATATAAACACATGACGTCGGGCGACTCGGATGGTAGGCTATAACGGTACAGGACAGAATTGAGGCAGGAAATGTTATGAAAAATAAATAAATAAATATTATGAAATCCCACACTGGAGTATCTGAAGCCATTCAAGAGTTAAAGCAACTGGTGGACAGAGAGAGAGAGAGAGAGAGAGAGGGACTGCTTTTTGTTTTGCGTATATAACCCTCCTCACCTATTGTTACGCATTCAAAGCATGAACGTGATTTGTCAGGTCATGTGACGTTGGACATTGACTAATATTCATAGCCTATAAGTGATGATGATTTGTGAAGACAATGCAGATGCCAAGACAAAAAATATCAGTAGAACATAACTGTCAACTCGTTGTGTGTAAACTGCACCCCCTTTATCATTCATCCTAGGACGGATAAAACACACCGCAGAGCGTCGTATAATGACAAGAATATACTACATTAATTCCATTTAGGCAACATTTACCTGCTGTAAGTCAATGCCTCTGTTAATAAACAGCATTTTCCGAGGTAAATACGAACGATACTCTTATTTACTAAGAGCAATGTGTAACGCAGTAAGGATATGCAATTCACCCATAATTCATGGAAGAAATTTATGCATTACATATCTTTTATGTAGATTTAGTGTAACTAAGGTATAATAATTAGACCCGACTTTCACATTCACTCATACACTCACTTATTCACTGACACTCATTTACACACACCCACACACTCACATGCTCATACACTCACTCATTCACACACACACACATATACACTCATTCACACACACACACACACACATTCACACACATTCACTCATTCACTCTCACACACATTCACTCATTCACTCACACACACACACACACACACACACACACACAGTTTTGCGTACACACAAATTGTCCAGCAGTCCACTAATGATTTCTGTCTATATCGACCCACAGTAATGATTTCCGTCACTTTATACGTGGTAACCACTTACATGATAACTAGTATTATGTGAATATTGCTCTCCCTTGTGGAGTGGATGTGGAGAGGTTGCATTAAAACAACCAAAATTCAGAACAAAGCTGCTGGAATTATTAATAACTCGGCTCTTATAAATAAACTACCTCCCCTACAGATAAGAAGGACTGTTGCCTCATGCATTATTTTAGATATTTTTATGGCAAATGCTCAGACGAACTTCTGTCCATTGTGCCATCTCTGTATACCTTCCCTCGTGCTATACGGGCATCTGGCAGCGCTTATGACTGGAACATCACTCAGGCATATTGATGATCTTTTGCCTATCAGAATTCTTTCATTCCTCGAACTGCATCTCTCTAGAAATTGCTTCCCCAGTGTTGTTTCCTTCCAAACTTCAACCTACAGCAGTTCAAGTCCAACTATTACAGACATTTTATGAATGGAAAACACCAGTAATCTGGTGTGTGGATTATTTTTTTTACTCATTTGGTTTTCCTCCCTCCGTTCTGTTATAAAAAAAAAAAAAAAAAAAAAAAACTACAGCACAACAGAACATGACCACTACGGTATTCCACACAAATATTTCACATGTTCTACGAACTCAGTATGAACTCCAACCACCACCAGCATCAGTGATTTCATATACAAGTCTTGGTATTGATGCAACAAGATTGTGACATCAGTTGGGCATGCGTCTGACAGATTCCTTTACCTCGTTTGCCTTCCTCTCAGTACCGTCGATCGTTCGTTCTCCCCCCACATCCCAGTCGCGAGACATCATACCCCAGATGTTCTCGATCGGACTGAGATCGCATCCCTTTGGTGGCCAGTCTATTAATTCAGTTTCTGGATGCTGCTCAAACCAGTTTCGGACAAGGAGACTGGTATGAATGGGACTCAGGTCCTGCACAAGTTTAATTGTTAAGGGTGCAGGAATTACCATGGCTCGGACTGTCGATAGCAGAACGTGCTCCAATATGTCAATGTACTCAGCTGCTGTGAGGCGTCCGCCGATCTTTACCAACTCCCCAGGCCCATACGTTGACATCTACCCCCAGAAAGCCGTGTTGACTCTGCCACTAACAGCGCGTTCTTGAAGGTGTTCCTCCACGAATCTCGTATTGAGGCCTCCAGCAGTGTCTCTCCTTAGCCGGTACTATTGAGTACGATGCTTCATCAGACGACCGTCTGCCAATACTCAGCTGTCATTGGCATATGTTGCAGTGCAAAAGCTAGTCTAGCTTTTTTGTGTGCACGGATCGACTCCCCTTTTATGGCAGGAACCCGACAGTGTTGTGCGTGTTCATAATGGCGTAGTCACGCTGTTAGGATGGCAGGCTAGATGTAGCTGGGCAGTTAAGCGCACAGCCAAAATTTTTGATCGTTCCCGTATTGCTTGTGTGATCTGGTTATCCTGCTCTTGAGTTGTAACTCGCGGTCTGCCACTCTAAGGTCTGGTTCTAACTGATTGCTCTTCCTGCCATCGCCTTAACCAACAGTAGACTTATGAAAGTCTCAGTTCTCGTGCAATAACAGATACCGGTCTGCCTAGCTCCCACATCCCGACAATCCTGCCGCGGGTGGTGATAACATCTGGATGGTTGGCTCGTGTCAGGTATGCTGCGGAGAAAGCATGCATCTATGGGATATTCCATAAAATCATACTCTGCCTAAATCTGGATTGTAACAGTAATGGTGCTGTTGAACTACTTCAGTTGTTACAAAAAGTTTTTGTCATGAAAATCTAGACAGCTAATATAAAAAGTATACTGGTCCCAAAGATACACCGTAAAACATGTGATCACACAACATATGGTATGTGCAAATTATGACAACTATGGTAACCGACTGTATTAAAGAGAACATGTATCAAGATGAACCACAAGTGATTACTATAAATACGGTAAATTACTGTAATCATTGATTTGTCAAAGTTTGGTTATTGTATAATTGTCACGAGAGGCAACGAATACAGCAATATATAATCCGATTGTCGTGATAAGTCTATATGACAATAGTGGGTAATAAAGGTCACATCCATGTAATAATGTTATGAAACCTAGGAAGATAGATGTACTGGTCGCTCAGTTGAGGAAACAAAAAACGTTTTCCCCAGGAGCTAATAATGGGCATACCATACCATGATGAGGAGGTGGATAATGTTAACTGTTCCCTTTATATGTAACGTAATGTTCTATTCCTACCATTCATAACATACAGTGAATACATGCAATTATGTTGGTTTATCATTGTAGCTCAGAATCAGCAACGAAGCTCTTTGAAACCTATATTTCACTTAGGTGTTTCGTTGGCTAAAGACAATCGTTTAGTTCTAGGCAAGAGTAAATATTCGGTTCAAAATGCGTGTAACATATGACAAAACAATTTCGAGCTCAATCGGTGGGGGGTCAGAAACGGAAGTGTGGGTAATCAAATTCCTGACATGCAGTCGCACTTACCACCCAAACCTAAAACCTCTGGATGTCATTGGTTGAAAGGTTTCCGAGATGCAAGAGACAGGCATGCGAAGTCTCGCATTACGGTACACACGAATAGAAAAACAAGTGCATATTAATGTGTCCTGAGGAGCAAAGCGGGTATATATACCACAGAGCTATACTCATGCACGTGACTCGTACAACTAGCTTATTAAATCAGATTGTGCAGTTTGAGAGTTCGGTGTGTCTTTCAAATCGGAAACACGGGTTAAACCACTTCCCCATTCAGTGACCACACTTCCCCCAAAGACTGTAAGATTAAACTGATATTGAATTTTGTGACATTTTCTTGTGGCTGGCACCACAAGACTGCATTTAGTTAAAATAATACCTCAGGCATATGGGATTAAAAGTTACAGAGGCTGGCGTCTATGCATTCAATAATAATCCGCATATAAAGGCTAACCATTATGCATTATACAGTACTTACGCATGTGCTAATATCGTCGCTTCTGTGTCTATGCTGTCATCGGTGTGGTATGTGCGTGTCCGTCTGCCTGTCTGTCCGACCGTCTATGACCGTTTCAACATGCATGAAGGTTAAGCGTTTAGTGAACAGGAACACTACAGTACAGCATTTTTGAGTGTTATATTGTGTAATTCACAATGGATGAAATGTAAATATAGCAGGGTCAGGGACTAAAGTCGTGCAACTTCTGCATCACGCTACTGTATTAAACACCGGCTATGTGACATCCCATCCTATTACCGACAGGTGTGACGAGGTTTTTGATATTTTAAATCAAAGCACAAGGAACAACTACGGTACAGACTGATGTGCTACGTGTATTGTATTACTCATGTGAAATAAAGGAGGACAACTACACGACCACAGAATTCTCAAGAAATGCTTGTAAAACAGTTACAGATTTACTGATTGTATATTCTGACAGCACGACGCATAGCGGCATCTCAGGAGCAAGTGAATCATCATATAAAGACATTAGCGGTTTGCAAGGTGTGAAAAGAGTAACTAGGTGTCATATGCCTGAAAATAACCTGCAAAGGTTAATGCTACACACAATAAAAGGTGAAAGTTATTTGTGGTAATAAAAACCAACCTTTCTATCCCCCTCCCCCAGCCACACCAAACTCACCAGTCTCCTATCCGTCACTCACTCTCTCCCTACATATTGTCCCATACTCCAACTGTCTGCACTAGCACCATTGCAACTCCAGCACGTCCATAACAATAA
The DNA here is from genome assembly GCF_032717465.1 of Coenobita brevimanus. Classification (NCBI taxonomy): domain Eukaryota; kingdom Metazoa; phylum Arthropoda; class Malacostraca; order Decapoda; family Coenobitidae; genus Coenobita; species Coenobita brevimanus. The sequence continues at coordinate 3,519,322 of NC_136964.1, forward strand.
TCTGACTTCGGAACGAGCCATACCATTCACAACGGCCATGACGTCACACAACCACAACCAATTCCTGGGCGTCTCCTCTTCCACCACACCGACAAGGCACTTCTCTTAGCATACAGACACTGTGCAAACAACAAACACCCTCCCCATCACATTCACGACACATTTTTCCCAACACACCTCTTCCTCCATACCCACAACACACTCTCCCACTGCACACTGCGGCACACACCTTCCCCACACCACACACCTCCAACACCCCCACGTCGTCGAGCGCCATCTGCTGAAAAAATTAGGCATTATATGCTTGTTGTTTCATATTCACTGGTTCAGGGTTACGTGGGTTCGAGAAATGCGCCCGACTTTTGGGAGTGATAGTACATCATCTAGTAACGTCGGTAAATCATGCTCTAAGAACTCACGATTATCAAAATTCTGTTAGGCGACCAGGAAGAACATGTGGACCAACGATAGTCACCAATTATGCCGCACTACACCTTGATAGAAAAACATGATACCCGCTATGCCTCATCCTAAGCATACATATTATGACTGTTAAACGTTCCTGTTCTTGTGAATGAGACCTCATCTGAGAACAGTATAGGGCTCTGAAAATCAGGATCGACTGCTGTCAGTTCTAGTAACCACTGGCAGAAAGTTAAGCGTCTTGGGAAGTCCTCTGGGAGAACAAGCTGAACTTGGGTGAAGGAACTGATAGTGAAGTACACTCCATGCTGTAAAATTACTGACCCCATCAAGTGCCAAACCGTGTTTTGTATTTATTTGTAAAATATTGTACTTGAACGAGCAACATCAACAACAAAATACTGCCCAACCCTGCCCCATAACCAGTGTTCGGACACCTGGCACAGACTTTGCAAATGTTTTAACATCTCTCTCGATACGTTCGCTGGGGCTCGTGGTAGTTTCCTGCTAAACACATTATTCAGCAACATATCTTTACATACATGCCTGAATTCATTCAGAGCATGTAAACAGGTAATCCTGATACCACTACCGTATTTGATTTCGCAGTGTAACTGTTACGTTATACGTTCGGTGTTTAGAGCTATCCTGGCAACTCTATTGCGCTGCATTTCCTTAATTACGCATTTCCAGTGAAAATGGAATACAAGAATATTTATTTTCAGCTATACAACCGATCCTCAAAGTTTGTTGGTGGTGTTCAATAACACCCTGTATACACAACACCCACCTTTGGCTTTGAAATGAGTATAAGGTTGGAGGATACAGAAAAGGATCTGCTCAGTTGCCTCAGACAGCTGAGTCAGTTAGAAAAAGATGTGTAGAGAAGTAGTGCTCAACAGAGCGAAGGTTAGAGGAAAGGCCGCGAATGTCGCAAAAATGAACAAGAAGAGAGACAAGTGGTTCCAGGCACCGGGAGAGGAGCGGAAGGTGGGGGCATTTATGGTCCCCCCCCTCGGGACTCCGAGGCCACGTGTTGAGCTGCCATTACTATTTATTTATTTATTTTGGAAAAGGAAGTGTAGTGTGTACTGTGCATGTAGTTTGGTGTTGATAAACATGCTGGTGATCCTAAAAACTGTATAATTGACTCCGAAAGCACTAAATATGCAGCTTCCACAAATGTACTCTGTATTAGCTTTTAAACATTCCCAATTTCATCTAAAATATAAAATATACTTTTCAGGACAAAAAAAAAAAAAAAAAAAATAGGGAACAAAAACAATCGACTGACACGTAAAGAGTGCATGCATCAGAGCTGTTTAGGAACAATCTTTGAATTGATTTGGAGGCCATCGAAACAAGCAAGAAACTTTGAATGGGTATTCTTTTTTATCAGCAGTAGATGCATTTTAAACTTACATCGAGCCTTCCTGCTAAATTAAAAAAAAAAAAATGAAGAATATTTGCACATCATGAATGTTCGCTTTACACCATGAGCCACATTTTCTCTGGTAAAATCTCTTATAATTGTGATACCTCCTGATGTGGAATATCGATGTACTTTATACCAGAAAGTATAAATAGTATCGCAATACCAATATGTATAATTATATACCATTAACTACTTTATTCATCTCCGTAGACATCTAATGCATGACAATTACAAAAAACTCAAGTTGAAGGAACACTGGATATACTGTATTAATGTCGTCTGGAGATTGTTTGGATATTTGCGTTAGGATGAGAGCCGCTTGACAGTGGTAATTTCATAAGAAAATGGTCAAGCAATGTTACGTTAGAAGCATCCCCTTAAGGAATAATCTAAAACTATTATGCATGTTATTCCCCTCCCCCCCCAAACAAAAAGAAAAACCTATTATTGTGGGCGAAAACAATAACTGCGAAACTTCCATAAATATTCTCTAAATTAGCTGGGAAACACTTCAAATTGTTTCTAAAGTACAAAAAACATTTCTAAGGGAAAATTTTTTGCATCGGATACAAAAATCAGCAACAATTCTGTGATTTAACAGGTACGATGAAATCGATTCACAGAGAAAAAAAGGGCTACATTTGAGGGGTTTAAGCACCAAGAGATTCGTTTTGTTGGAGACATGAAAACAACTTGGAAATTGAAAGATAAAATGGATATTTTCATATGTAAGAGTAGGGTTTTAAAGTGGCATCTTGAGCTATGGATAATATGGATCCATATTTTCCAATCTAAATGCACTTCGAAAAATAATAAATCGTTTACATTGTTGGACAAAAACAAAAACAGAGCCTTCACGACAGATTTTATGAAATTGAATTAGTTCCTTGTTCCAATTTTTATTTTTCCTAATGGCGTCAAAAAAAAAAAAAAAAAAAAGTTGCAGGAGCGTCGACCTGGTTTCTTTTTCCGTGCTGATTTTTTTCCCCCGGTCTATTAGACGTGATTTTACCAATAGAAGGTAGTATCCGTTGTGAAGAAGTTACTGGAGATAGCATCCTCTTTAGGGGTATTTCAAACTTTTTTTACTGGAGATATTGCTGGAATTCTCTAAATATGCAACATCCACAAATGTACTCAAAACAGCGATTTTTTTTTTTTTTTTCCAAAACTCAGAAGACATTTTTGAGTGTGAAAAAACATTTATGAAACATCACAAGAAATCGATTGACACGTGTTTAAGAACAATAAGATTAAATTGATGTTTCGGTCGCCGAAACAAAAGAGAGTTTGTTAGGCTATGTTGTGTGTCTGATAATCAATACCTAACAATTATCTATTATGCGATTTATCGGTGTTCAGAGTTTTATCTAGTGAAGTATGGATAACGATAAAATACGAATTGTCATAATCGGAAAGTTTTCTTTTATCAAAATTTAATCAGAATATTCAAGATGCCACTCCAAAGCAATGGTTATAAATACAAAAACAATATCTTTTATCTCAATTCCTAGATGTTTACACGTCTCCAAACGACCTAAATGATAGTCTTCCTTATATTTGAATTGATTTGATCCTTCGTGTTACCACATTTAGATATTCATGATTTTTTTTTTCCGAAATAGGATTTTATCACGCTCGAAACGTTTTATTATGCTTAGATACCATTGGGAGTGTTTCGCAGATAATTTAGATTACATATGTGGAAGTTGTATATTAAATGTTTTCGCCCACAATTATGCTTTATTTTAATGGATCAGTTCTGTGCAAAAGACCGGTTGCTTTTTACGTGAACAAGTATTATTATTTTTCCTGAAGTTGCCACTACAATAAAAATAAATGTAACATAGGACCATCTTAACGTAAAAACCCAAACGATCTAAGGAAGACAATTACATTTCATTCAGTGTTCTGTTAAGCTTCATTTTTGTTATATCTTTCATTCATCGTCTTAGGATGACATAAAATTATAAATATTAATTATATATCTTTGATTTGAGATAGTGTTTATACTTTCTCCTATTAATTTATATCAGATTCAAAAGCTCATCAATATTCTTTTTTATCACATTTTGTAGAGATTTCACCTAATCAAATGAAGTTCAGGGTCGAACGAGGACGTTAGTAATGTGTTAATATATTTTTTTAATTCAATTATGAGATTCGATGCAATTTCATTTTTTGGTTGAAAATGAAATTATGCGCCAATGTACAGTTGCGGACATATCAAACAGAAATACCCCGTCCACCAGCGAGGTGGTGTAATGCTCTCCTCATCTGGTAACACTGATTGACATGGAACTTCACCAGATTTCGTTCGGTCGCTAGGACGAACCGAACGCTGTGATCACTGCTGATGTGCGCAGTTACTGATGTATAATTTGTTACATAGCCTATGATTTCATCATCCTTTGTGTAATTTTAACGCACAGTTGCTGCATGTTTGATCACGAACGTGTTCTGCCTCAGTTCCCCCCTTCTACCGTTATAGTAGAGTAAGTCGTTCTCTCTGTTATTCAGAGCGGGATTTTCAGCTCTTTGTCCCCATGGCTTCATTTGCGCGTCCTTCTTACAAGTTGTATCAAGCTCTCCTGGCCCCTATATAATGAGCTCAGTCTCTGCATCATTGCCACTTAGATCTGCTCCTCATTTTGTTCACATCTCTGTCCTCCCCTGTACAGTTATTATTATTGTGAGTGCTCAAGAAATCTCCAAACATCTAGCAGCTGTATGTAATTTGAGTATAACTCTTGTTGCATTTTTTCTTCTACTGTGTAGCATAACGTTAATTCTAAGGCCTAGTGATGTGTTTTTGATTGATGTTGGGTTTTATGTCAGTCATTTTTTATAATAGTCTATCTGTAATAATTTATCTTGCTTTAACTGAGCATTACCTGGTGTATTTTCATTTTATCAGGGCTGACAGATAAATTTACTCTTGCTAATTTCGTGTTAATAGAGGCTATTGCAGTTAACCATATATTTAACCTATTTTTGCCATTACATTATCCTTATGAGTTCTGAATGTTTTGTTGTTAGTTTGAGCATTAAACTTTAACTTGTAATTTTACCTAACTCTTTTGTTTTGAACCTGGAACTTTACGGGACAGTAATGACTCTTAGTATTCTCACAGTGTACGTTATCTTTCCCTGTTCCGTAACATAAATTTGGCGACCTCTTATCAGGATATTCAGGATATTATCATAAGGATATTGCTTGATATTTTGTGACTGTGATTTATTCATGATGTCTACTATTACTACGCTTGATGAAGCCAAAGATTTTTTGTCAAATGTGCAAACAGTGTGTGATAGAAAACAGAACAAAGAATGAACTTAAGCTTGTTGCTCAAATATTGAGAATTGCTGTTCGCTCTCATTATTCTAAAGATCAAATTGTTGACATGATTAATGAAAGTTTGTTTAATGTAACTCCTACAAATGAGCAAACGCAGATTGAATTAGCTAAGTTACAGCTAGCCCTGCAGGAGGCTCGTGTGAAGGAAGCTGAATTTCAAGCACAGGCTAAGGAGGCTGAATTTCAGGCAAAAGCTAAGGAGGCTGAGGCACAAATTGAAATTGCTAGGATTCAGGCAGACCATGAGTATCGCATGAAACAAGGTGGAACTGGATCATCTAGCTCTGATGATTTTGATGTGGCTAAAAATGTTAAACTTGTCCCTCCTTTTAATGAATCTGATTTAACAAAGTATTTTCAGTTGTTTGAGAGGGTAGCTACAGGTTTTAATTGGCCTAAGGAGTATTGGCCAGTACTCCTTCAAACTGTTCTCACCGGTAAAGCTCAAGTAACTTATGCATCTTTACCTCAGGATCAGTCTGATAATTATGATGTAGTTAAGAGCTTGATTCTTAAGGCCTATGAGCTTGTTCCTGAAGCTTATAGAGTAAAATTTAGGACAACTTACAAGCAAGATAAGCAATCCCATGTTGAGTATGCAAAAATCAAAGAAGATTTGTTTGTTAAGAATGTGGATTCTGATTTTGACAAATTTAAGCAGATGATTTTGGTGGAGGACTTCAAAAGGTGTATTAGTAAAGATGTAAGCCTTTATCTTGAGAAAAGAATAGATAATTTGTCTGATGCTGCAGTTTTAGCTGATGAGTATGTTCTCACTCACAAGAGATATTCTAGAGAAAAAGGGAAAGCTGAGAGTAAGTACGTTGCCTCTACTCAGAGTACAGGTAACAGGAAAGAAAATAAAGATGATGTTTCTCAGGAAGTAAATACCAGCTTCACCTCTAGATTTCAGAAAAGTAAATGTACTTATTGTAGTAAGCTTGGTCATACTACGGAGAGATGTTTCAGGAGACAGCGTGATGTGAACAAAAAGGAGTCTTTAAATATTCAGTCAATTGGTCTAGTGTCCACTCTTGAGAGTTCCCAGAATTCTTTAACTGAGTTAACTGAACCTGCTTTGAGGGGTAACTTAAATTCTCATGATGGAGCTCCTCTTTTGAGCAGTAACGTGGGTGACACTCTCAAGAGTCTATGTGCTAATTTCCTGTCTGATAGTTTTGTCAGTCCTCTGGACAGTAATGACAGGAAATCAGTTAAAATATATCGTGATACAGGTGCTTGCCAATCCCTTATGCTGACCAGTGTTCTAGGCTCTAATGTTAATTCCTCTGATTAAACTGTAATCTTACAAGGTGTAGGGAATAATTACTTCTCTGTCCCTCTGTGCAGAGTGAATTTAGAGTCTGGTTTTGTTAATGGTTCTGTTATGGTTGGGTTGGTTGAGACACTCCCAATGTCAGGTGTAACTTTCTTACTTGGAAATGATATTGGTGGAAGTCAAGTGTGTACAGCTCCTCAGTTGTCTAGTGAGCCAGTGGCTGCGGCCCAGGATTGTGATGTCCCTGATGTGTTCCCTGCATGTGCTGTCACTAGGGCTAAGTCTAAAGTTACTGGTGATTTAGAGGATAATGATGATGATGTTATCCTAGCTGACACTTTTCTTGCTAATTTGGACCACTCACCAGATGAGACAGTTCCCCGTAGTGTTGATAATTTGTCTCGTCAAGAGTTGGTTGAGTTGCAGGTTGCTGACCCTGAATTGAAAGGTCTAGCTAACTCTGCTTACAGTGAAGAAGAGTCAGCCGGTGCTTCTACTTGTTATTATGTAAAGTCAGGACTACTTATGAGGCAGTGGAGACCCCCAACGGCATCAGCCGACTGTGAATGGGAGGTTGTCATCCCTCGTGTTTGTAGGCAGGATATCATTCGAGTGACTCATGATTCCAGTTTGGCAGGACACCTTGGAGTGAGGAAGACTGTGGCACGCATTTTGAAACACTTCTACTGGCCAGGTATCTTCAGGGATGTTTCCTGGTATTGTAAGTCTTGTCACACCTGTCAAGTTGTGGGGAAGTGTAATCAGACCGAAAAGGTTGCACCTATAGTTCCCATTCCTCCTTTTGAGGCGCCTTTCACCCGTGTGTTGGTGGATATTGTGGGCCTTCTTCCTGAGACTTCTTCAGGATTTTCTTATGTGTTGACCATGATTGATATGGCTACTCGTTATCTTGAAGCCATTCCACTTAGAAACATCTCAGCAAAGAACGTGGTTAAGGAAATGCTAGGGTTCTTCACAAAGTTTGGTCTGCCCAAGGAGGTACAGTCAGACCGGGGAAGTAATTTCATGTCAAACGTTTTCAAGCAGTCTCTGAAAGAGTTGGGCATCACCCAGATCACGTCTTCAGCTTACCATCCCCAAACCCAAGAAGCGTTGGAGAGATATCATCAAACACTCAAATCGATGCTCAAGAAATACTGTTTGGAACATCAGAAAGACTGGGATAAAGGTCTTCCATTCGTTGTGTTTGCTGCAAGAGAATCTCCGAATGAATCACTGGGCTTCTCACCTTTTGAACTACTGTTTGGCCATGAAGTAAGAGGACCCCTTAAGTTACTCAAGGAATGCTGGCTGTCGGAGGAAGATGACGTCAACCTGCTGGAGTATGTGATGAAGTTCAAAAAACGGCTGTCCACTGCTTTACAGCTGGCGAGAGAGAATTTAGGAGCTTCTCAGGAGAAGATGAAGACTTGGTATGATAAGAAGTCCAGGTTACGAAACTTTCAGCCAGGAGATCAGGTTTTGATTCTGCTACCAATTCATGGGCAACCTCTTTAAGCCAAGTTTAGTGGCCCTTATTTCGTGAAGAAACTCAGTGATGTCAACTATGTCATCGCCACACCAGATCGTAGAAAGAGCAAGCAACTATGTCACATCAACATGCTAAAGTTATATCACAGGCGGGAAGAAAATAATCCAGTCTGCACTGTAGCTGTTCCACCCGAGTCTGCAAGTGAAGCTCTCCCATGCAGTATGAGCCTGAGTGATAGTTTGGGAAGAATCCTGATATCATGAATGATCTCCAGACTAAGCTTTCTCATCTACCTCCCAAGGAAAGGCATGAGTTTTCGGCATTACTGCAGGAGTACCCGCAAGTGTTCCGTGCCACTCCAGGAAGAACCACTGTGTTGATGCATGATGTCGATGTTGGAGACGCAAAGCCAATTAAATTGCCTCCTTACCGTGTGAACCCAGTGAAAGTTCCTCTCATCCAGAAGGAGCTTGGCTACCTGTTGGACCACAAGATGATTGTGCCCTGTCAGAGCGAGTGAAGTTCTCCTGTTACTCTGGTCCCTATGCCAGGTGGGTCACAGCGGCTTTGCATTGACTACAGACGTGTTAATCAGATAACCAAAACAGACACCCTCTCCCTCGTGTGGATGATTGCATAGACAAGATCAGAAAGGCTAGGTACATAAGTAAGTTTGATTTGTTAAAGGGATACTGGCAAGTACCTATGACTGAACGTGCTAGGGAGATCTCATGTTTTGTAACACTAGGAAAGACTTTTGCATGTTCAGTAATGCCATATGGTATGAAGAATGCACCAGCCACATTTCAGAAGCTCATGAATGTTGTAACAGAGGGTTTGGCAGGGTGTTGTTTATATTGATGATGTATTAATCTTCAGTGACAACTGGAAAGATCACCTATGCCATGTCAGTAAATTTCTTGACCGTTTAGTTCAGGCTAATCTTGTAGCTAATTTATCAAAGTGTGAGTTTGGTCAAGCTAAAGTTCAGTACCTTGGGTATGTAATTGGTGATGGACATGTTGCACCACCAGCAGCTAAGGTTCAGGTTATAAGTGATCTTCCCAAACCTAAAAGTAGGAAGGAGCTACAAAGATTTTTGGGAATGGTAGGTTATTACAGGAGATTTGTTCTTAACTTTTCTATTCTTGTATCACCACTTACAGACCTACTGAAAAAGGGAGTTAAATTTGTCTGGACCGATAATTGTGAATCCTGTTTCAACAAACTTAAAGCTATTCTATTAAGTCAGCCAGTGCTCGCTACTCCAAATTTTGCTATGCCTTTTAAGATGGCTGTTGATGCAAGTGATACAGGAGCTGGGGCTGTTTTGCTGCAAGAGGATGATCAGGGTATTGAACATCCTGTATCTTATTACGGTAAGAAGTTCACTCCACCTCAAAAGAACTACTCCACTATTGAGAAAGAGCTTTTGGCCTTGATTTTGGGTTTACAGCAGTTTTCATTTTATTTGTGTTCTGGTTTTGACCCCATTGTCATTTATACTGATCATAACCCACTGAAATTCCTTAGGAAGTTTAAAGATAAAAATCAGAGATTGACAAGATGGAGTCTACTTCTTCAAGAGTATTCATTAGACATACAACATGTCAAGGGGAAAGAAAATGTTATTGCAGATTGCTTATCTAGACTTTAGACAGATTGTTTTAGAGTAATAAGAAATTTCCTTTGTAAATTTCTTTTTCTTTGTGGGGAGGTGTTACATAGCCTCTGATTTCATCATCCTTTGTGTAATTTTAACGCACAGTTGCTGCATGTTTGATCACGAGCGTGTTCTGCCTCAGTCCCCCCCTTCTACCGTTATAGTAGAGTAAGTCGTTCTCTCTGTTATTCAGAGCGGGATTTTCAGCTCTTTGTCCCCATGGCTTCATTTGCGCGTCCTTCTTACAAGTTGTATCAAGCTCTCCTGGCCCCTTTATAATGAGCTCAGTCTCTGCATCATTGCCACTTAGATCTGCTCCTCATTTTGTTCACATCTCTGTCCTCCCCTGTACAGTTATTATTATTGTGAGTGCTCAAGAAATCTCCAAACATCTAGCAGCTGTGTGTAATTTGAGTATAACTGTTGTTGCATTTTTTCTTGTACTGTGTAGCATAAGGTTAATTCTTAGGCCTAGTGAAGTGTTTGTGATTAATGTGGGGTTTTATGTCAGTCATTTTTTATAATAGTCTGTATCTGTAATAATTTATCTTGCTTTAACTGAGCATTACCTGGTGTATTTTCATTTTATCAGGGCTTACTTAGATAAATTTACTCTTGCTAATTTCGTGTTAATAGAGGCTATTGCAGTTAACCATATATTTAACCTGTTTTTGCCATTACATTATCTTTATGAGTCCTGAATGTTTTGTTGTTAGTTTGAGCATTGAACTTTAACTTGTAATTTTACCTAACTCTTTTGTTTTGAACCTGGAACTTTACGGGACAGTAGTGACTCTTAGTATTCTCACTTAAAGTGTACGTTATCTTTCTCTGTTCCGTAACAAATTATAAACAGTCCCGCCTGACAATATACTGAAAATAACAGCGTTTTGTGAATGTAGTAATGAAATAATTTCACACCATACATACTCGTAATTTATTTACATGAAACAGATTTCGTGACTTTCGACAAACATCATGAACCATTTAACATTTACCGAAGGCCAGCATATAAGCCATTATAACAGTCTGCTTTTCCGTAACTATCATAATAATCACAAAATTACCGTGACCAACCCTCCTCCCTGACCGTGAACCTGAACTTGTTAGGCCTTTTTAGGTGGCGTCACTAGAGTTGCCAGGGTGGGGCCCCTGGGAGACAGGAGAATGGAGGTGGGTGAGGCGGTGGCTCAATCGGTAGAGAGGCGGCTTGCAGTCCTAATGGACCCAGGATCGAATCTCGGCTGGGGCAGGGAACAGTTTAAGGATTTGACTTTCCTAAAAAAAAAGCAGACTTTCCTGATCTACCAGATGACCCGCCGACATGTCGTAAAAGTACCCCCGCTAATACCAATACACCAGTCCTGTATGAGACAGCCCTAGCATGTATTCAATATGGACGGTGGGTGTTAGCGCCGAAGTGGTGACATGTGGAGGTGTAGGAGGACTACTGGGCCTTGGGATAGGCAACTGCCCCCAAGAAATAGGCCCTGAGCCTTTGCCCAGAGTCGGACACATAAAAAAAAAAAAAAAAAAAAAAAAAAAGGTGGCAATACTGGTCTGGCTGATGGGAGGGCGGCTGTGCAGGAGACGAGTGATGCGGTAGGGGAGATTGGACTGTGGCATGAAACTAGGATGGAATGGATAATGATACGCTGGTGACATGGTGCCAAATCAGCTATAGTTTTACGTTGATTATGGAATATAATAGGGTGTTAAATGTTATGCAGACTCTGGCACGGTATGCAGTCTACCAGTATATTATTATATCTTTAAAAGGACGACCTAAGCCCCATGGGCTGGCACATTACACAGACCCTGCATTATTAGTGTGTGGTGACGACTATGTCATCACACGGTGATACATGAAACGTCCTCAGAATGTTTGATCTCATCTGTTGTCATAGCGACTGGGAGCTAGCCTTGTTGCGTTTACGTAGTAACATTGTGGATGACGACTGTGATATCGATAGCAGACGAGGGGGAGGGAGGAATGTTCTTTTGCTTCAATAAATAATAGTTAACAGTAGTGATTCGTGCCCATAGTTCTCGTAAATATCTGTATGGCATCGGTGTAAACCAACACGTGATTTACTAGGAGGGGGGGGGGGATGAACTGGGTCCCAGGACATAGGTGGCGTTACTTGGATGGGCTAATAGGTGGGTAGAGAAATGCGTTATTAGCTGAATTATGTGGTCTTTATGTACAGTTACTGTTAACTTTGAGTGATAGAGTAAACTGAGGTATGAAGGACGCGTAACTGCGAAGCAATCTGATTTCCAACCTCAGTATCCAGTTATATGAGAGAGGGGTGTGTGAGTTAGGAGCGGGGCAGTGAAATGGCGGGGGACAGGGCGACGTGGAGGCGATTTGTTTGTGGCCACCCCGATCGGGATTGAGGCGTCTAGCAATAGATAGATAGATAGATAGTATCCAGTTTTCTGTCCCCCCTTCGCTCTGCCCGACAACGTGCACTCAGGCACGGGTACTGACAGGGAGGGGAGATGACCGTAATGACTGCTACACCATGAACCACGGATCACATGTTTATACATCAACGACAGTGGTTTATATGTTTACTTTAGTGGATTGCAATATACACCGTAACTCGGCCAGGGCAACAGCTTCATGTTCGGACACTGCTGAGATGTGTGGCTCAGTAGTTGCTCTGCGTGAACAAGGCAATGGTCCTTGAATTTATCTTTCTCCTGTCTTTCATAGTGTGAACGCCACTCGGTTGTTTAGCATAAAACACACTACAGATGACATGTGTTTGTATTTAATACAAGCGTTTTCTGTAACTAATGGCATAGTTGATGTAATATGCACATGCTCAGACTGGATAACCTTAGACATTGCAACCTTGTTCCATCATTGTTAGCTCGAGGGTTTGTGAAGGAATGTCTAGGGCAAGCGGCAGTTGCTCAGTATGAACCTAAATATAACTATATAACCACTGGCAAAGTGTAAAATCAACAGCCAAACATGACATACAGAAAACGGTAACATATATCTGGGTTAAGTAAATCCACCTTTATTTTACATCGGAGCCATAAAGATATTAATGAGAAACATAGGGACCATCATTGCTATCAGACCATATTTGTTGGTGATAAAGGAAAAATCTACATAGGCCTATCCCTACTCGGTTTGCGATATCAGTCATCCACGATGATACCAATTGGCTACAAGAGTAATTCTCAGTCATTGTAACAACAACTGTAACATCTGACAAACTGGATGGACGTGTAATAAGCTATATTTGCATACCAACAAATAGTCACAATACTCAAAATACAGGAGTACCGAGCCACCCAGTGGAAATTGTGTCGTGAATTGTTACAAACCATGACGGCAAATAACAACATTTGGCAACGTCAACGTAAAGTTTCATGATCTGACTAAAATTACACATTCTCCATAAAACACTGATTTGGCCCAGTCATCACCTTGTAATTTCTCTCTCCTACTGTAGCTCCTGTCTTCTACCAAAGTTCACGTTCCCTTACCCTATCACCCCTCTTCTCCATCCCCCAGTTCGATCATTATTGCCCTCTTCCACACCCACATCCCTCCTCCTGTCTCCCAGGTCTCCCACCCCCACCTTTCTGCACACTGTGGGGCCACCTCCTGTATGTAGTGAACCTGATTCGATTTCAGAGGTCTACCAATGTCAGGTTCACGGAAGGGAGGATGAGCGTCACGATAATTTTCTGTTCATTGATAGCTGTGGGGAAGCTGATAACTATGACATATGATGAAGTATTGAATGTTGCATGGTTCATGACTCGAAACGAAACCATTCATGAAATCCGCGTCATTCACAATAACTGCCATTACGTAGATGGTGTATTGTATGACAATATATATAAGAAAAACTATCATCAGTTTATTTTCTGGCGGAACATTGCTCATATATTACCACCAATAACTGCACACAGCGGCAATGATCACTGCGTTCGGTTCGTCCTGGCGACAGAACGAAACCTGGTGCAGTTCCAAATCAACCTGTGTCACCAGATGCGGAGAGCTCTACACCACCTTTCTGGTGGACAGGGTGTTTCTGTGTGATATGTCCGCAAGTGTACATGAAACTTTACTGGATAATAGCTGTGATACTGAAGCGTGTAGAAAGTTTCAGGATGATACATGAAGAAAAGAGAAAAATATTCAAAAGTTTTCGCTTGTTCGGGTGATCCCCACGTCATTTGGAATTTCTTGTTGCTAACCATCTTAAATGCCAGCTCTATTTACGTGTGAATAAATTTCTTATAACCGTGATTTTTTTTTTTTTTTTTTGCCCTCACAAGGGTCTTCTGAGCTTTGGAAGTAATTAGGTGTTTTTCCCAACGAATTTTGAGTAGAAAATGGAAAAATGCATATTTTGGCCAAAAATATGCTTATACAGCCATCCCTCCAGTGAACTACCAAGCGCATGTGATCAACCGACAGTAACTAGTTCACAGTTAGAATTATTTTCTATCCTTGAAATGAAGGCTAAGAATAGTATTTAATATAAAAGCCAGAAGAAATCCAATGAACATCAACACTGCGTTCACAACAGTTCAGGTCTGTGACCAAGTAATTTGATTTTCTTTACCATGCAAAATTAAACTGCGTATGAGAAATCAAGCTATGTTTATAAATTGTATGTCAGTATATTTGTTAATCAGTGCCTAACAACTTTCTTTTAAAAGATTTATCGCAGGAAAATATCGATAATATATATATATATATATATATATATATATATATATATATCTTTATATATATATATATATATATATATATATATATATTGTTACATAGCCTATGATTTCATCATCCTTTGTGTAATTTTAACGCACAGTTGCTGCATGTTTGATCACGAGCGTGTTCTGCCTCAGTCCCCCCCTTCTACCGTTATAGTAGAGTAAGTCGTTCTCTCTGTTATTTAGAGCGGGATTTTCAGCTCTCTGTCCCCATGGCTTCATTTGCGCGTCCTTCTTACAAGTTGTATCAGGCTCTGCTGGCCCCTATATAATGAGCTCAATCTCTGCATCATTGCCACTTAGATCTGCTCCTCATTTTGTTCACATCTCTGTCCTCCCCTGTACAGATATTATTATTGTGAGTGCTCAAGAAATCTCCAAACATCTAGCAGCTGTGTGTAATTTCAGTATTACTGTTATTGCATTTTTTCTTGTACTGTATAGCATAAGTTTAATTTGTAGGCCTAGTGAGGTTTTTGTAATTCGTGTGGGGTTCTTTGTGTCAGTCATTTTTTATAATAGTTTGTATCTGTAATTATTTATCTGGCATTCACTGAGTATTATCTGGTATCTCATTTTATCAGGGCTGACTTAGATAAATTTACTCTTGCTAATTTCGTGTTAATAGAGGCTATTGCAGTTAACCATATATTTAACCTGTTTATTTGCCATTAAATTATCCTTATGAGTCCTGAATGTTTTGTTGTTAGTTTGAGCATTAAACTTTAACTTGTAATTTTACCTAACTCTTTTGTTTTGAACCTGGAACTTTACGGGACTAGTGATTTTTTAGTATTCTCACTTTTATCTTTCTCTGTTCCGTAACATAAATTTGGCGACCTCATATCAGGATATTCAGGATATTATCATAAGGATATTGCTTGATATTTTGTGACTGTTTCTTATTAATTATGTCTACTATTACTACACTTGATGAAGCCAAGGACTTTTTGTCAAATGTGCAAACAGTGTGTGATATAGAAAACAGAACAAAGAATGAACTTAAGCTTGTTGCTCAACAATTGGGAATTGTTGTTCGCTCTCATCATTCTAAAGATCAGATTGTTGACATGATTAATGAAAGCTTGTTTAATGTAACTCCTCCAAATGAGCAAACGCAGATTGAATTAGCTAAGTTACAGCTAGCCCTGCAGGAGGCTCGTGTTAATGAGGCAAATGCTCGTATTCAAGAGGCAGAGGTACAGGCTCAGGCACAAGTTGAACTTGCCAGGATTCAGGCAGACCATGAGTATCGCATGAAACAAGGTGAAACTGGATCATCTAGCTCTGATGATTTTGATGTGGCTAAAAATGTTAAACTTGTCCCTCCTTTTAATGAATCTGATTTAACAAAGTATTTTCAGTTGTTTGAGAGGGTAGCTACAGGTTTTAATTGGCCAAAAAGGTATTGGCCAGTACTCCTTCAAACTGTTCTCACTGGTAAAGCTCAAGTAACTTATGCATCTTTGCCTCAGGATCAATCTGATAATTATGATGTAGTTAAGAGCTTGATTCTTAAGGCCTATGAGCTTGTTCCTGAAGCCTATAGAGTAAAATTTAGGACAACTTACAAGCAAGATAAGCAATCCCATGTTGAGTATGCAAAAATCAAAGAAGATCTGTTAGAGCAGTGGTTAAATTCTAAGAATGTGGATTCTGATTTTGGTAAATTTAAGCAGATGATTTTGCTGGAGGATTTCAAGAGGTGTATTTATAAAGATGAAAGCCTATATCTTGATGAGAGAAGAATAGATAATTTGTCTGATGCTGCTGTTTTAGCTGATGAATATGTTCTCACTCACAAGAGATATTCTAGAGAAAAAGGGAAAGCTGAGAGTAAGTACGTTGCCTCTACTCAGAGTACAGGTAACAGGAAAGAGAATAAAGATGATGTTTCTCAGGAAGTAAATACCAGCTTCACCTCTAGATTTCAGAAAAGTAAATGTACTTATTGTAGTAAGCTTGGTCATACTACGGAGAGATGTTTCAGGAGACAGCGTGATGTGAACAAAAAGGAGTCTTTAAATATTCAGTCAATTGGTCTAGTGTCCACTATTGAGAGTTCCCAGAATTCTTTAACTGAGTTAACTGAACCTGCTTTGAGGGGTAACTTAAATTCTCATGATGGAGCTCCTCTTCTGAGCAGTAACGTGGGTGACACTCTCAAGAGTTCATGTGCTAATTTCCTGTCTGATGGTTTTGTCAGTCCTCTGGACAGTAATGACAGGAAATCAGTTAAAATATATCGTGATACAGGTGCTTGCCAATCCCTTATGCTGACCAGTGTTCTAGGCTCTAATGTTAATTCCTCTGATGAAACTGTAATCTTACAAGGTGTAGGGAATAATTACTTCTCTGTCCCTCTGTGCAGAGTGAATTTAGAGTCTGGTTTTTTTAATGGTTCTGTTATGGTTGGGTTGGTTGAGACACTCCCAATGTCAGGTGTAACTTTCATGCTTGGAAATGATATTGGTGGAAGTCAAGTGTGCCCAGCTCCTCAGTTGTCTGGTGAGCCAGTGGCTGCGTCCCAGGATTGTGATGTCCCTGATGTGTTCCCTGCATGTGCTGTCACTAGGGCTAAGTCTAAAGTTACTGGTGATTTAGAGGATAATGATGATGATGATGTTATCCTAGCTGAAACTTTTCTTGCTAATTTGGACCACTCACCAGATGAGGCAGTACCCCGTAGTGTTGATAATTTGTCTCGTCAAGAGTTGGTTGAGTTGCAGGTTGCTGACCCTGAGTTGAAAGGTCTAGCTAACTCTGCTTACAGTGAAGAAGAGTCAGCCGGTGCTTCTACTTGTTATTATGAAAAGTCAGGAGTACTTATGAGGAAGTGGAGACCCCCAACAGCATCAGCCGACTGTGAATGGGAGGTTGTACATCAAGTTGTCATCCCTCGTGTTTGAAGGCAGGATATCATTCGAGTGGCTCATGATTCCAGTTTGGCAGGACACCTTGGAGTGAGGAAGACTGTGGCACGCATTTTGAAACACTTCTACTGGCCAGGTATCTTCAGGGATGTTTCCTGGTATTGTAAGTCTTGTCACACCTGTCAAGTTGTGGGGAAGTGTAATCAGACCGAAAAGGTTGCACCTCTAGTTCCCATTCCTCCTTTTGAGGCGCCTTTCACCCGTGTGTTGGTGGATATTGTGGGCCCTCTTCCTAAGACTTCTTCAGGATTTTCTTATGTGTTGACCATGACTGATATGGCTACTCGTTATCCTGAAGCCATTCCACTTAGAAACATCTCAGCAAAGAACGTGGTTAAGGAAATGCTAGGGTTCTTAACAAAGTTTGGTCTGCCTAAGGAGGTACAGTCAGACCGGGGAAGTAATTTCATGTCAAACGTTTTCAAGCAGTCTCTGAAAGAGTTGGGCATCACCCAGATCACGTCTTCAGCTTACCATCCCCAGACCCAAGGAGCGTTGGAGAGATATCATCAAACACTCAAATCGATGCTCAGGAAATACTGTTTGGAACATCAGAAAGACTGGGATAAAGGTCTTCCATTCGTTGTGTTTGCTGCAAGAGAATCTCCAAATGAATCACTGGGCTTCTCACCTTTTGAACTACTGTTTGGCCATGAAGTAAGAGGACACCTTAAGTTACTCAAGGAATGCTGGCTGTCGGAGGAAGATGAGTCAACCTCCTGGAGTATGTGATGAAGTTCAAAGAAAGGCTGTCCACTGCTTTACAGCTGGCGAGAGAGAATTTAGGAGCTGCTCAGGAGAAGATGAAGACTTGGTATGATAAGAAGTCCAGGTTACGCCACTTTCAGCCAGGAGATCAGGTTTTGATTCTGCTACCAGTTCATGGGCAACCTCTTCAAGCCAAGTTTAGTGGCCCTTATTTCGTGGAGAAGAAACTCAGTGATGTCAGCTATGTCATCGCCACACCAGATCGTAGAAAGAGCAAGCAACTATGTCACATCAACATGCTAAAGTTATATCACAGGCGGGAAGAAAATAATCCAGTCTGCACTGTAGCTGTTCCACCCGAGTCTGCAAGTGAAGCTCTCCCATGCAGTATGAGCCTGAGTGATAGTTTGGGGAAGAATCCTGATATCATGAATGATCTCCAGACTATGCTTTCTCATCTACCTCCCAAGGAAAGGCAGGAGTTTTCGGCATTACTGCAGGAGTACCCGCAAGTGTTCCGTGCCACTCCAGGAAGAACTACTGTGTTGATGCATGATGTCGATGTTGGAGACGCAAAGCCAATTAAATTGCCTCCTTACCGTGTGAACCCAGTGAAAGTTCCTCTCATCCAGAAGGAGCTTGGCTACCTGTTGGACCACAAGATGATTGAGCCCTGTCAGAGCGAGTGGAGTTCTCCTGTCACTCTGGTCCCTAAGCCAGGTGGGTCACAGAGGCTTTGCATCGACTACAGACGTGGTAATCAGATAACTAAAACAGACACTTACCCTCTCCCTCGTGTAGAAGATTGCATAGACAAGATCGGAAAGGCTAGGTACATAAGTAAGTTTGATTTGTTAAAGGGATACTGGCAAGTACCTATGACTGAACGTGCTAGGGAGATCTCATGTTTTGTAACACTAGGAAAGGCTTTTGCATGTTCTGTAATGCCGTATGGTATGAAGAATGCACCAGCCACATTTCAGAAGCTCATGAATGTTGTAACAGAGGGTTTGGCAGGGTGTGTTGTTTATATTGATGATGTATTAATCTTCAGTGACAACTGGAAAGATCACCTATGCCATGTCAGTAAATTTCTTGACCGTTTAGTTCATGCTAATCTTGTAGCTAATTTATCAAAGTGTGAGTTTGGTCAAGCTAAAGTTCAGTACCTTGGGTATGTAATTGGTGATGGACATGTTGCACCACCAGGAGCTAAGGTTCAGGTTATAAGTGATCTTCCCAGACCTAAAAGTAGGAAAGAGCTACAAAGATTTTTGGGAATGGTAGGTTATTACAGGAGATTTGTTCTTAACTTTTCTATTCTTGTATCACCACTTACAGACCTACTGAAAGAGGGAGTTAAATTTGTCTGGACCGATAACTGTGAATCCTCTTTCAACAAACTTAAAGCTATTCTATTAAGTCAGCCAGTGCTCGCTACTCCAAATTTTGCTAAGCCTTTTAAGATGGCTGTTGATGCAAGTGATACAGGAGCTGGGGCTGTTTTGCTGCAAGAGGATGATCAGGGTATTGAACATCCTGTATCTTATTACAGTAAGAAGTTCACTCCACCTCAAAAGAACTACTCCACTATTGAGAAAGAGCTTTTGGCCTTGATTTTGGGTTTACAGCAGTTTTCATTTTATTTGTGTTCTGGTTTTGACCCCATAGTCATTTATACCGATCACAACCCACTGAAATTCCTTAGTAAGTTTAAAGATAAAAATCAGAGATTGACAAGATGGAGTCTACTTCTTCAGGACATACAACATGTCAAGTGGAAAGAAAATGTTATTGCAGATTGCTTATCTAGACTTTAGACAGATTGTTTTAGAGTAATAAGAAATTTCCTTTGTAAATTTCTTTTTCTTTGTGGGGAGGTGTTACATAGCCTATGATTTCATCATCCTTTGTGTAATATTAACGGACAGTATGCTGCATGTTTGATCACGAGCGTGTTCTGCCTCAGTCCCCCCCTTCTACCGTTATAGTAGAGTAAGTCGTTCTCTCTGTTATTTAGAGCGGGATTTTCAGCTCTCTGTCCCCATGGCTTGATTTGCGCGTCCTTCTTACAAGTTGTATCAGGCTCTGCTGGCCCCTATATAATGAGCTCAATCTCTGCATCATTGCCACTTAGATCTGCTCCTCATTTTGTTCACATCTCTGTCCTCCCCTGTACAGATATTATTATTGTGAGTGCTCAAGAAATCTCCAAACATCTAGCAGCTGTGTGTAATTTGAGTATTACTGTTATTGCATTTTTTCTTGTACTGTATAGCATAAGTTTAATTTGTAGGCCTAGTGAGGTTTTTGTAATTCGTGTGGGGTTCTTTGTGTCAGTCATTTTTTATAATAGTTTGTATCTGTAATTATTTATCTGGCATTCACTGAGTATTATCTGGTATCTCAATTTATCAGGGCTGACTTAGATAAATTTACTCTTGCTAATTTCGTGTTAATAGAGGCTATTGCAGTTAACCATATATTTAACCTGTTTATTTGGCATTACATTATCCTTATGAGTCCTGAATGTTTTGTTGTTAGTTTGAGCATTAAACTTGAACTTGTAATTTTACCTAACTCTTTTGTTTTGAACCTGGAACTTTACGGGACAGTAGTGACTCTTCGTATTCTCACTTAAAGTGTACATTATCTTTCTCTGTTCCGTAACAATATATATATATATATATATATATATATATATATATATATATATATATATATATATATATATATATATATATATATATATATATATATATATATATATATATATATATATATATATATATATATATATATATGGAATTTCCATAAATTTTCTTTAAATTAGATTGGAGACAATTCCAATCGTACGTAAAGGAGACAAAACATTTATGAGGGTGAAAAAATTCCTCCTCGGAAACTAGAAATCACTAACAAGGCTAAATTATTTAACAAGTAGGATGAAATCTATTCACAGGTAAAAATTGTCGCCATTTTAGGGGTTTAAGCCCTAAGAAATTCTTTTGATTAGAGACGTGATATACAAAATGGAAATTTAGGGATAAAATGGGTATTGTTTTTATTCAGTAAAACTGTTTCAAAGTGGCATATTGAGCCTCCTGACCACCTCTAAAAACTAGAATGTTCCCAGTATGATGAGTCGTATGCCATAATTATCCATTTTTTCCAATAAAAAATCGCTTCCTAAGGTAATAAATCGTTTACATGAAAATTGTTTAGGTACCGATTTTCAAATATACGTTATTAGGAAAAATTAAATACTGAACCGTCCTGAGATATAAACTTTATAAATATTACTTAGTTCCTTATATTCGAAGTTTTTTCATCAGGTTAAAAAAAAAAAAAATCAAGTAGCTGGAGCGTCTACCAGATGAGATTAACTGGATTATGAATTCCCGATGTCTAGCCTTTATTTTTTGAAATTATTATACACAGCCGTGATTTTACTGATAAAACGTAGTGTCCTTTGTGAAGAAGTTACGGCAGAGGGCATCCGTTTCGTTGGTAGTTCAAAACCTTTTTACTGGAAAGATCCCAAAACTCATGACATTTTTGAGTGTGAAAGAACAACAAGCAGTGTTGTATTTACTTTTCCTAGAAATATATGCCTGATAAATTATATATCCGATTTATCGACATTCAGAGTGATTTTACCTAAGGAAATATGGATAATGATTAAACACGAGCCGTCATAATGGGGAAATATTCAATTAGATCTTTCGTGTTGGCTCATTTAGACTTGTTCATGATTTTTTTTTTTTTTTACCGAATTAGAATTTTATCTCCCTCGGAAATGTTTTCTGAATCTTAAATACAATTAGGAGTGTTTCCCAGAAAATTTAGATTACATTGGTTGAAGTTGCATGTTTAGTGTTTTCGCCCACAATAATGCATTTTTTTTTTTTTAGGATCATTCCATTACAAAAGATTTGAATTACTCCTAGAGAGGTTGCTTTTTTCAGGAAAAATGATGTACTATTTTTTATTTTCTGAAATTACCAGTACAAATGAAAATTAAAGCCACAAATGATCCTCTTCCTAACGTAAAAATCTAAATCTTTAGACAATTCATTTTTTTTTTAAAGTGTCATTTATATAAGAAATAAAGTTATAAACATTAATTAATGTGGGAATTGCGATAGCGTTTATTTTTTTTTCCTAATATTTCAAAAGCTCATCAATATTCCCTTTCATGTTGAAGAGCTTTTCCCTATTTAAGTGAATACGGTCTGACGCGGGTTTTATTTTATTTTTTTTCCCCTACTGCAACAGATAAGAAAACCACTCAATCTAAAGTTCTCGCTTGTTTCAATAACCACCACATCATATGGAATTTCTTGTTAAATATCTTAAATGCCAGATCTATTTCCCTGTGGATCAATTTCATGTTGTTACCAAAATGTGATATTTTTTCACCCTAAGAATTGTCTTGTGAGCTTTGGAATTTTTTTTTTTTTTTAATTGAATTTGACTACATTAGTGCAAGATGTATATTAATTGATTTCGCTCAAAAATGTGTTGTAAAATGCTTTTGAACTACCAACAAAGCTGATTCGGTCAGCCGTAAATATTTCTCAATTAGCACTACTTTCTATCCTTGAAATCACGGATAAGATGAATAAAAGCAAACAAACTAATCCTAAAGCAAGAATGCAATCAACCTCAATACTACATACTTAACAGTTCAGGGAGATGCTCGTGGAACCTGATTTTTTTCTTTTTACAAATCATTAAAAATTAAATTATTTATATGAGGAACCAAGGTACGGTTATAAATTGAATATTTCGGTACGACCGTGTAATCAATGCCTGACTTTTTTTTTAACGATTTATCGCAGTTTGGTGTGATTTTACATTGGAAAATATGGAGAATGGTATAACGCAACGGTCATAATTTGGTAATATTTCATTTTTAAGATTTTAATCAGGAGGCCCTAGTTGTATATATGGAAATAATATCCATTTATTTCTCTGATTTCCAAGTTGATTAAACCTTTAATCCAACCAAAACCTTTGGGCTTTAACCTCTCAAATGCCAGCAATCTTTACCTGTGAATTGATTTCATACCATGTATTAGCATTTTTTTTTTCCGAAATGGAATTTTTAGCACCATCACAAACGTTTTATAGATCTTAGATGCAATTGAGAGTGGTTCCCCTCTAATTTAGAGTATATTTGAGGAAGTTGCATATTTAATGTTTTCACGCTTAATAATGCGGGTTTTGAATCCCTCAAGCATAAAAGTTTTGAATTACTTCTGGTTCGGTTGCTATGCAACATAAATGTCTTTTTTCAATGACGTTACCACTACAAATAAAAATAAAAGGCACAAATTACCCTTTTCCAAACGTGAAAATGCAAGCAATGTTTAGACGACATTAATTCACTTCATTCAGTCTTCGTTCAATGTTCATGTCTATGGAGATGGGGAATAAATTCGTAAATGGTAATTACATATTTGGGTGTTGTAACAGTATATAATTTCTCGTATTAATTTTTGACACAAAAGCTCATTAATATTTCTTCTCATGAGTTATCCCTGTGTTGAGAGATTTAACCAATCATATGTAGGTTAAGGTCAAACACGGACCTTTAAAATCTGAAAATCTTTTTATTTTCTACATTCAATCCAGAGGTTGAAAAATTTTAAAGTGCTTTCTTGACCGAAATTTCTATCTTGTTTCTTCTCTACATCAATCGCAACTTCTTGTTCTTAAACACCTGAGACACCTCTTTGTGTGAATGGATTTCTTATATATCCAATCTTTGTTCATATGCATATTTAAAATTTCTCCCAAAAATATGTTTATACAGCAATCACTCCAGTAAAATAGTTTTGAGCTACCTCCCAAAGCATATGGTAAAAGACGTAACTAATTCACAATTAGCACTAATTTTTATCATTGGAAACAGCGGAAAGGTGAATTTTTTTTCCGTAATCCACAAACATGTGATCTATCATTGACGCAGTGTTAGATATAGAGTTTAGGGAGTTTTAGAGAAAATATTATTTTCATCTGTATATGTTGGCCTTAAAATCACAGCGAGAGCCTTCACATTTGTTTTAAAAATCAAATATTTTTCTATTGTTACCGTTCGCGTTATATCATTATTCATATTTCCCTAGGTAAAATCACCCCGAAAGGAGATAAATCGTTTACAAGAAAAATTGGTACTAATTGTCAGATTTATATTAATAGAAAAAAAATACAGTGCCGTACAGAGATATACAATATACAAGCATAGATTGTTTCCTCTTTAACCTGCGCACATCATTTCTTATATATATATATATATATATATATATATATATATATATATATATATATATATATATATATGCACCATATGGAAATGATGCACCATATATAATAAATGATGCACTACATAAATCTGGTCAACACAATCGAGAAATCCTTTTTTAAACTGCACTGAGCTCCCTGACGGAATAAAAAAAAAATATATTTACATATTATGAAGGTCCGTGTTAGACTGAGCCAAATTTCCTTAGTTAAAATCCATCAACACTGTGATAATGACAAGGCATATTGATGTGGTTTAGCTAACAAAAATAATAGTTTATAAACAATTATGCAAAATACTTTATGAAAATAATTATCATTTATAATTTTATTCCTCGTATAGGTTAACATATAATGCATGACAGCTTAAAAAAAATGAAGGAATGATAACTGAATGAACAGTACTAATGTCGACGAGATTGTTTAGATTTTTACGTTAGGAAGATGGTCACTTGTGGCTTTTATTTTTATTTGTAGTGGTACACTCGAATGCATTAATATCTTCCCCCCTCCTGGTAGCCGGAGCCACGGCCAGTGAGCGACCAGGCGTTCGAACATCCCACATCCACCTTCCCTCCTCTAACTCAGTGAATTCTTTGTTGGAAAGTTGTGGAACGACTAAAACTGTTAATGTTACAATGTTTTATAGACAATCAGATTTAGTTGAGGTAAGTATACTGTATATAGGCATTTAATGTTTAGCATTGTGCTATCATCTACAGCATCTGAGAAAGGCTAGAGAATGAAAGAAGTACAGTCGTGGTCATAAATAATCACCTATCCTCCAGGGAGGGAGGATAAGTAGGGGGGGGGAATGAATGCGAAGTGGTGGTCATATTTTATTATTTTTTTTTTCCATCAGGGCATGATATAAATGAGTTAATGTTCGGTAGATAAGGAGGCACTACACCTTATTACCGGCGTCAGATAACAAGCTTTAGATAGGTGATGATATCAACGGCTGGCTCGTGAGAGAAATATACTGACTTGACAGATCAAAATTACTATTAGTGCGGAGCCAGGTATTTCTGTTTATCAGTAAACTTCGGACGCAGAATGGAGTTTGGATGGCTTTGATTCCGTAATGTTTTAGAAACCTCCTTTACCCTTACATGTAATTAATTTTGAAACTAAATATCATATGCAACGTGTGACATGGCTGTGTCCACAGTAAATATGATCATCCTCTCTATACAGTCACCATCATGTCAGCTATTATATGGCATCTCTATATGAAAAGGCTGTTTAATTGTGCATGAAAGGAAAATATTTGATGTCTGTGCACACGGGTGGATATAATAATGATACCTCCCATAAAATGTTAGAAGGAAAATGAAACAAAATCCTACCCAAACTCCCAGAATATATCTATGTCAATGTTTACCGACACTGGTAAAGCCAAAGCAACCAGGAAAGCCTTAGTAAGTACTCCAGTGGCCTCTTGCCTCAATAACCTCCTGTAATCTTCGCGGGACCGAGGAAACAATGTTGTTGATTTCGTCTGAACAGCTCTCACTCGTCCTTGTGCTGGAGGAGGCGGGCCTGTGTCATCTCGTTCTCTGGCACCCACGCGTCGACAATCTGGGCCCACACAGTCTCGATGGCTCTGCACTGATGCTTGATCTGTCACGTCAGTATATTTCTCTCACAAGCCAGCCCTTGATTGCATCACCTGTCTTACGCCGCTTTACAAGATGTAATGCAGCATTAACTACCGAATATGAACTCCTGTATATCATGCCCTGAATGAAAGAAAACAGACAAATAATGTGACCACCACTTCGCATTTCATTCTCCCTCCCCTACCTACCCTATCTCCCCTCCCTCACTCCACCCTTTCACCATCACTCGTCCCCCCACCCACCTTCCCTTCCTGGTTGCTTTGGCTTGACCAATGTCGGTAAACATTGACATAGATATATTCTGGGAGTTTGGGTAGGATTTTGTTTCATTTTCCTTCTAACATTTTATGGGAGGTATCGTTATTATATCCACCCGTGTGCACAGACATCAAATATTTACCTTTCATGCACAATTAAATAGCCTTTTCATATAGAGATGCCATATAATAGCTGACATGATGGTGACTGTATCGAGCAGGGGTTCCCAACCCGGGGTAAATTACCCCAAGTGGGGTAATTTGGCCATTTCTGTGGGGTAATGGGTGACAAGGCGGCCAAAAAAAAAAAAAAAGTAAAACCGTGCCCATTGTGTTAGGTTATGTAATATAGAGTGATAAAGACAGGCTGAAGCTGTACTGTTTATTCAAAAGTTATTTACTTCTCTGCAAAATATAAATAATACAAATGTATTGATGAATGGTAAAAGTATGGGTGATACCGTGATAGCGTGTTAGACGCTGATTTGTCTCGTACAAGTATTGGACAGGTCACAGGGAGTGGGAACTCCAGAGATGCGAGCTCTTGTCTGCCTGTCTGCTACTGTGTGCCAGTAGCAGTTAGTGTTGGTGAGAGTGAGGTTGTGTGTTCAACTTGGATGTGCAAGGTAAGTTTGGTCACTTTGTGGTTACTTTTTCTGAAATGTTAAGTAGTGAATGCTGTGTCGATTTGATTAACATTATTAATACAAAATGCGCGGCATTACTATGGACAAAGACTGATAAATGGCCCAGAATCATTTTTAAAGGAAAAAATTGATGTAATAGAACATTATCAGCACCTGTTTGTGTAAATTGGTGGTATGCGTGTGTTTATTACTACACTACATCTAGAGATGACATATGTCTGGTAAGGTGTAACACGGCGTAGTGTAGTGTGATTGAGTTTAATATAATGCAGTGTGGCTGTGTGTTGTGTGGTGTGGCTGGGTGTGATGTGTAGTGTGGTGTGGCTGGGTATGATGTGTGGCATGGTGTGATGTGTAAGGAAAGGCTGGGTGTGATTTGTGGTATGGCTGGTCGGGTTCGTTGTGGCTAGGTGTTATGTGGGATGTGGTGTAGCTTGATGTGATATGTCTTGTATTGTGGTTGGGTGGTGTGTGGTATGGTGTGACCTTTTGCATTATCTTAAGTTCTAATTTTATGTGTAGCTTAGTGTGGCGCAGTTTTTTTGTGTCCATTTCGTTAGCTGATTAGTGATTTTAAGGTAGAGTTGTGAAATTTGTCTACTATGTGAATGATTGGCCAATTTACAATGGTGTGGTGTGTATATCTGAAAAAAAAAACTTTTCTTTTCAGATCGATAATGTCTTCTCGTAAGTGGACTTACAGTGTTGCTTTTCTGCAATATGGCTTCACAAAGTTTGTAGGCAGAGATGGGATAGGCAAGCCTCAGTGTGTTATCTGCCAGAAAATATTAGGTAATGAAAGTTTGAAGCCTGGAAAACTGTCTGCTCACCTACAAACTCAGCATGCTGAATTTAAGGATAAAGATTTATCTTTCTTCAAGCAAAAGGAAGCCATATTGCAAGGTTCTAGGATTGACAGTAGTGGTCACTTTGCTAGGCAGACTGAAGCGGCTGTGAGGGCTTCTTTCCAGGTAGCCTATCGAATCGCTCAAACAAAGAAACCACATACAATTGCAGAAAACCTCATAATGCCCTGTGCTTTAGACATGGTATCGACCATGTGTGGTTCAAGTATGGCTGAAAAATTGAAGATGGTGTCAGTTTCCAATAATACAGTCAAACGACGCATCACTGATATGTCAAAGGATATATTAGATCAGGTTATAAGTGAGATTACTCAAAGCAAATTTAAATTTGCACTGCAACTGGATGAATCATTAGAATGGATATGCCCAGTTACTTGTGTATGTCAGATATGTTGCAGACACTGATGTTAAGGAAGAGTTTCTGTTTTGTGAGGCTCTTAGCACAACTGCAAAGGCTAAGGATATATTTGAAAAAGTGGATGCATTCTTCAGTGCAAGTGGATTGGAATGGGAGCAACTTCTGGCTGTATGCACTGACGGTGCACCAGTAATGACTGGTATTCGTTCAGGATTTCTGACGCTTGTCAAAGAAAAATGTCCACATGTAATCAAAACACACTGTATGATTCATCGGCAAGCTCTGGCAGCCAAGACCCTTCCAGCATCTCTTAACTCTGTGCTCAATGACATAATTAGGATAGTGAATTACATAAGAGGCAATGCTGTTAACCACAGAATTTTCCAAGCTTTCTGTGAAGAAGTTGGGTCTGAGTTTTCCATACTTCTGTATCACACAGAAATTAGATGGCTGTCCAAAGGGAATGTGTTGGAAAGAGTGGCAGCTATGAGGATGGAAATAGAAGTGATGTTGCAACAACAGCAGAAAAATGACCTAGCAGAAAAGTTTAGCAATGAAAAGTGGGTACTTTCTTTGCTCTACCTTAGTGACATCTTTTCAAAGCTGAACCAGCTGAATCGAAATCTACAGGGACAATTTATGACAGTCATACAGGCAAATGATCAGATTGTGGCTTTTCGAACTAAGCTTGAATTGTGGAAAAGGTTGCTGGCAAAGAAGAATGTGTCAATGTTTACTCAACTTCAAGAACATTACCAGTTAAGCTCGAGTGTCCCACAAACTGAATTTTGTGATTTGACGATTCAGCACTTGGATGCACTCCATGGTTCTTTCAATAACTACTTTCCACCTGAAGTCGAGGGTAATGCATGGGTGTTGAATCCATTTGGAATGGTAGGAGATGTAATCCAAGACGAAGATTTGGCTGCAAAAAGTGAGTTCATTGATCTTCAAAGTGATTCAGTTTTGAAGACACAACGGGGAGAAACCACACCTAGCAAATTCTGGATTTCTCAGTTTGAAGTTTATCCAGTTCTTTCCAAAAGAGCATTGAGTATGATTGTACCATTTGCAACTACATACCGTTTTGAGTCTGGCTTTTCTACTCTAGTTTCCATTCAGACTAAGAGCAGAAATCGTCTTGATGTCACCCATGAAATGCGTTGTGGTTTATCAATTACCTCACCAAGAATTGATTTGTTGGTAACCCAGAAACACTGTCAGCTGTCCCACTGAGCAGTGACAGGGGCAAATAGTGCTACAACATTTAATTTTTTTTATAACCAATACACGTTATTGTAACATGACAATTTTCTTTTCATAATTATATACAATAAATATTTCAGGATGCTACATCTTGCTATATTTTTTTCCTAATGTGAGGGGTAATGAGTGAAGGTAGGTGTGGAAAATGGGGTAATGGGTAAATAATTGTTGGGAACCCCTGGTATAGAGGGAATGTATACCGAGAGGATGATCATATTTACTGTGGACACAGCCATGTCACACGTTGCATATGATATTTAGTTTCAAAATTAATTACATGTAGGGGTAAAGGAGGTTTCTTAAACATTACGGAATCAAAGCCATCCAAACTCCATTCTGCGTCCGAAGTTAAAATATACTGATAAACAGAAATACCTGGCTCCGCACTAATAGTAATTTTGATCTGTCGTCAGTATATTTCTCTCACGAGCCAGCCGTTGATATCACCACCTATCTGACGCCGGTAATAAGGTGTAGTGCCTCCTTATCTACCGAACATTAACTCATTTATATCATGCCCTGATGGAAAAAAATAAATAAATAGACCACCACTTCGCATTCATTCTCCCTCCCTTACTTATCCTCCCTCCCTCCCTCCCTCCCTTAGTCCACCCCCGCACAATCACTCGTCCCCCCCCCCACCTTCCCTTCTCTCTCTGGCCCCTCCCTCTCAGCCCCTCTTGTTCCACTGTGACTTGCTGCGCATAAACGAGGCAGCCTGAGGCACGGGGTCCTGGAGGATAGGTGATTATTTATGACCACGACTGTACAATGTAATACGTGTTACTGTCTATATGCTTGTCCTCAATTAGAAGGTAACAAATAAGTATAGTATAGTGAACAACATCTGCTGAAAGACCTTGCCCCATTATAATGTAAGGTTTAAATTGCTACCTTTTCATGAATTCATGGACGTCCAAAACCACGCAACCTGTGTTAACGATAGACAACCGTATATCCTTGTAAGACAAGGTCTAGCTTGCAGTGTGTGTCACATAATACCTTACAACAGGAAGAAACGGAGTATTGTATGTTATTGATTTGTTGGTGCTTAATACAGAGGTGTATGATAATATTAACGTGATCAATAACTAACTGATCGTTTACATCATTATCTTTATGTTGGTTAAGTGGGTGGAAGTGGGCTAGGAGAGGCTACAAGAGGAACTTGGTGTAGAAAGCAACCCGGTGCGAAGAGTGTTGGGGGTTGGAGCGAGAATGTATGAGAAACGACATTATATCTCTCATCAGATGTTGTTCACTGTACTATACTTATTTGTAACTTTATATTATGGTATGTATATGGAAAATAGCACAATACATCGTAGGTCTTTCATTTTCGTGCCTTTCTCATATGTTATATACTTACCCCTATTGGTTCTTATAGTGTATAAAAACCATCATGACACACTGTAACATCACAAGATTTAGCCGTCCCACATCTATCCACCAAACATTTCACTGGGTTTTGGGAGGGACGGTGGATGTGGGGGTGTTCGATTGCCTGGTCGCTCACTGGCCGTGGCTCCGGCTACCAGTGAGTGCTTCGGGTGTTCCTTCAGAAATAAAAAGCTTTCTTGCGATAAAAGCAAATTATTTAGGGGTAATTCAAAAATATTATATTGAAGTGATCCTGAAAACCGCATAATTGACTGCGACAGCACTAAATATGGAACTTTCACAGATGTACTCTAAATTCTCTTTGAAACTGGCAATTTTTTCTAAAAAGAAGAAACATTTTTCAAGGTGAAAAAATAACATAAAGGATTCATTCCTCGTAATGAGGAATATCGATGTGGTTTTGACTGTAACCTAAAAATTTATACGAGAAAGATTGAACACTATCGCAATATCGATATGTATAATTTCATACCATTTAAACTTTATTAATCTCCGTAGGCATGTAATGCATGAGTTACAAGAAAAATGCAGGTTGAAGGACCAATGAATTAACTATATTAATGTTCTCTGGATTGTTTGGATTTTTACGTTAGGAAGAGAGCAGTATGTAATTTTTTTCATATATAGTGGTAATTTCAGATAAGAAATTGGTCGTTATGTTACGGCAAAAGGATTCGCTTTAGAAGTATTTCAAAACTATTATACCTGTTGTCCTAAATAAAAAGAACTATAATTGTGGGCGAAAACACTGAATATGAAACTTCCATAAATGTTCTCTAGATTAGGTAAACTATCAATTTATATAATATAGAAAAAAAATTGTGTGCAAAAATTCCGCCTCGGAAACAAAACAAAAAAAAGAATCAGTAAAAAGGTTAATCGCTTTCATGCTGTGGGAGGATACTTTTTTTGAGCGATTGTACACTCGCTCCGAAAATTACCGGTGCACTCTGGATTGGATGCCCTAAGAGATTCATTTGATTAGAGACGTGAAAAAACTTGGATATTAAGAGATAACACGGATATTTTTATCCAATTTAAAATCACCTCGAAAGGTAGTAAATCGTTTATATCAAAATTGCTTAGGTTCTGGTTATCATATATTATTAGGAAAAAGTAAATCCAGAACCCTATATCATAGGTTAAAAAAAAAAAAAAAAAAAAGTTGCAGGGGCGTCGACCTGAACTGTTGTGTCCGCCGTGTTATCAACTGGATTTTTAATTTCCGATGAGTATATATATATATATATATATATATATTATATATATATATATATATATATATATATATATATATATATATATATATATATATATATATATATTGTTACATAGCCTATGATTTCATCATCCTTTGTGTAATTTTAACGCACAGTATGCTGCATGTTTGATCACGAGCGTGTTCTGCCTCAGTTCCCCCCCTTCTACCGTTATAGAAGAGTAAGTCGACATCTCTGTTATACTTTGCGGGATTGTCATCTCTTTGTCCCCATGGCTTCATTTGCGCGTTCTCATTACAAGTTGTATCAAGCTCTCCTGGCCCCTATATAATGAGCTCAGTCTCTGCATCATGGCCACTTAGATCTGCTCCTCATTTTGTTCACATCTCTGTCCTCCCCTGTACAGATATTATTATTGTGAGTGCTCAAGAAGTCTCCAACCATCTAGCAGCTGTGTGTATTTTGAGTATAACTGTTGTTGTATTTTTTCTTGTACTGTATAGCATAAGTTTAATTTGTAGGCCTAGTGAAGTTTGTAATTTATGTAGGGTTCTTTGTCAGTCATTCTTGATAATAGTTTGTATCTGTAATTATTTATCTGGCATTCACTGAGTATTATCTGGTATCTCATTTCATCAGGGCTGACTTAGATAAATTTACTCTTGCTAATTTCGTGTTAATAGAGGCTATTGCAGTTAACCATATATTTAACCTGTTTATTTGCCATTACATTATCTTATGAGTCCTGAATGTTTTGTTGTTAATTTAAGCATTAAACTTTAACTTGTAATTTTACCTAACTCTTTTGTTTTGAACCTGGAACTTTACGGGACAGTAGTGACTCTTCATATTCTCACTTAAAGTGTACGTTATCTTTCTCTGTTCCGTAACATAAATTTGGCGACCTCATATCAGGATATTCAGGATATTATCATAAGGATATTGCTTGATATTTTGTGACTGTTACTTATTCATGATGGCTACTATTTCTACACTTGATGAAGCCAAAGATTTTTTGTCAAATGTGCAAACAGTGTGTGATATAGAAAACAGAACAAAGAATGAACTTAAGCTTGTTGCTCAACAATTGGGAATTGCAGTTCACTCTCATCATTCTAAAGATCAAATTGTTGGCATGATTAATAAAAGCTTGTTTAATGTAACTCCTCCAAATGAGCAAACGCAGATTGAATTAGCTAAGTTACAGCTAGCCCTGCAGGAGGCTCGTGCTAAAGAAGCTGAATTTCAGGCAAATGCTAAGGAGGCGGAGTCTCAGGCTCGTATTCAGGAGGCACAGATACACGCACAAGTTGAACTTGCTAGGATTCAGGCAGACCATGAGTATTGCATGAAACAAGGTGGAACTGGATCATCTAGCTCTGATGATTTTGATGTGGCTAAAAATGTTAAACTTGTCCCTCCTTTTAATGAATCTGATTTAACAAAGTATTATCAGTTGTTTGAGAGGGTAGCTACAGGTTTTAATTGGCCTAAGGAGTATTGGCCAGTACTCCTTCAAACTGTTCTCACCGGTAAAGCTCAAGTAACTTATGCATCTTTGCCTCAGGATCAGTCTGATAATTATGATGTCGTTAAGAGCTTGATTCTTAAGGCCTATGAGCTTGTTCCTGAAGCCTATAGAGTAAAATTTAGGACAACTTACAAGCAAGATAAGCAATCCCATGTTGAGTATGCAAAAATCAAAGAAGATTTGTTGGAGCAGTGGTTAAATTCTAAGAATGTGGATTCTGATTTTGACAAATTTAAGCAGATGATTTTGCTGGAGGACTTCAAAAGGTGTATTTATAAAGATGTAAGCCTATATCTTGATGAGAAAAGAATAGATAATTTGTCTGATGCTGCAGTTTTAGCTGATGAGTATGTTCTCACTCACAAGAGATATTCTAGAGAAAAAGGGAAAGCTGAGAGTAAGTACGTTGCCTCTACTCAGAGTACAGGTAACAGGAAAGAGAATAAGGATGATGTTTCTCAGGAAGTAAATACCAGCTTCACCTCTAGATTTCAGAAAAGAAAATGTACTTATTGTAGTAAGCTTGGTCATACTACGGAGAGATGTTTCAGGAGACAGCGTGATGTGAACAAAAAGGAGTCTTTAAATATTCAGTCAATTGGTCTAGTGTCCACTCTTGAGAGTTCCCAGAATTCTTTAACTGAGTTAACTGAACCTGCTTTGAGGGGTAACTTAAATTCTCATGATGGAGCTCCTCTTTTGAGCAGTAACGTGGGTGACACTCTCAAGAGTTCATGTGCTAATTTCCTGTCTGATGGTTTTGTCAGTCCTCTGGACAGTAATGACAGGAAATCAGTTAAAATATACCGTGATACAGGTGCCTGCCAATCCCTTATGCTGACCAGTGTTCTAGGCTCTAATGTTAATTCCTCTGATGAAACTGTAATCTTACAGGGTGTAGGGAATAATTACTTCTCTGTCCCTCTGTGCAGAGTGAATTTAGAGTCTGGTTTTGTTAATGGTTCCGTTATGGTTGGGTTGGTTGAGACACTCCCAATGTCAGGTGTAACTTTCTTACTTGGAAATGATATTGGTGGAAGTCAAGTGTGTCCAGCTCCTCAGTTGTCTAGCGAGCCAGCGGCTGTGTCCCAGGATTGTGATGTCCCTGATGTGTTCCCTGCATGTGCTGTCACTAGGGCTAAGTCTAAAGTTACTGGTGATTTAGAGGATGATGATGTTATCCTAGCTGACACTTTTCTTGCTAATTTGGACCACTCACCAGATGAGGCAGTACCCCGTAGTGTTGATAATTTGTCTCGTCAAGAGTTGGTTGAGTTGCAGGTTGCTGACCCTGAGTTGAAAGGTCTAGCTAACTCTGCTTGCAGTGAGGAAGAGTCAGCTGGTTCTTCTACTTGTTATTATGTAAAGTCAGGAGTACTTATGA
>NC_136964.1:3554325-3611825 GCF_032717465.1 Coenobita brevimanus
TATAACCTATCTAATCATGTCTCAGATCAAGAATGGTATTTCAATAGGTTTAATCGAGACCGGCTCAGGACTGGCGAAATGCAAAACGAACAGTCAGACACCGGTATCTATTTTTCTAACGTCACACGACGGTCACACGACGGTTTTCCCCCTCAATATTCAGTAGACAATTTTTAGCTATAGGTTTATCATTTAATAATGAAAATGAATGTTTACAAATATATAATAAATGTAAAGATATGGTCTTTTAGATTTTTATTGTTTTCAATACTCGCATAATCCAATACTTTCAAGAAGTTCCTTTGAAATTCTATTGGATAAAAATTATCGGCTGAATATGGGGATGAACTCTGACTGAGGTTCACTACAGAAGACGAGAGCGGATGATCCGAATTTTCGACGAGCATGTACACACGAACAAACATACACTGTTGCCAGCACCCGTTACCCACCTTTCGCGGCTAGGTGGTCCAGGTGGAAAGTTTGGCAACTGTACATGCACTGTAAAACAACAACAAAACAGATATCTGAACCTAGTTGAGGTTGGAGATTATAAGGGTAAACCACACAAGTGTCATGCTTAAGTACTCGACGAATGGTGTGGAATGTGAAAGAGCAGAGTCGGGAGTCACTGTGCCGTAGGAATCCAGGATAGGCAATCCAAATGTGGTCACTTCCCAGAGCGAACTGACTTCTCTCAAATCCTACGACCATGAGAATATCTAGTAATGGGAGGAGTAACAGAGGGACGAGGTAGTGAGGGGTGACTAAGACATGATGATACAAAGAGAAGAAACTAATTTTGAGGAGGGAAATGGGTGAAGTGTCAGTTCCTAGGTGGCATTTCACAGGAACAAGGTCATAATACAGTCTATGGATGTCGTTTAGCAAGCTTTGTTGTAGCATATTCATCTTGTTAAAGTCCATTGGAAGTAAAGGTTTTATTATTGCTTGAGCTATGTGTAATGCTCGGTGTTTCAGGGTCGGCTTCCCGTCCTTCTAACGCCTAGTGTGCAGCTGGGTTCTCTTTCTAGACCGGATCTTAGACAAATAAGAGAGAGGCAGGACACAAAAACTCAAGGCAACAACCTTACATGTGTATTGCTAAATTCTACAGTGAAATGGGCAGATGTAACAAATACAATTATGCTGGACAATTATAATTCTAGGGCTTATATATCGGGTGTGAGTATCGCACAGGATACTACTTAGGACACGATCGGGTAAGGTGAACAGCACTTAGGGTAGAGAAGCTAAACACTATCATTTTGGGAAGGTCTCTGTTCTGTGTACTGGTGGAGTTTGTAACACTATATTCACAGCTGGCAGGCTAACTGCTTTGTCGGTCGGGTCGTTAATTATTACTCTTGGACTGGGGCCTCCGTATGATTTTAACGTGAGGCGGTGTCACTATCTGGTAGCGTGTTCACTGAGATAGACCCTTATTTCACTGCCTTCCCGTGTTCACTGTTTCACTGTTACCTTACTTATTCCACCTTTCTTTTATATCATTACTGATGTTTCGTGCACTGACTTTCCATATTCTGACATTCACTGTTCTGCCCTTACTTCACTATATCACCAACACTATGTTTTCACCGTTACTCACTCTCGGAAGTGGACTGGCGGTCAGGTACAAGGGCGGCAAAGACGACTCAGCCTCACTACTGATGTGGCTGAGTTCCGCCAGGGGCCTCCGTATTCAGGGGCCCGAGATCACGTGTAGCGGCGTCCTCTTTCGTCCAGGGCTGCTGGTGGCGATGGGTCCTGCACTTTCAGGGCTTGGGGCGGGAGTCTGGCCCTCAGGGCTGGGGCCGAAAAGCTGCCTGAATCTCTCGTTCAGGCGCCTGGCAGAGACGAAGATCTCCGGTGTCGGGGCGAAGGGATGTCCCGCCCGGGGGTCCTGGGGGCTGCGGTCTCCAGCGGTCAGAGACACCGTCAGGAGTGGGCTGCGGCGTCAGCCTCCGTCGGGGTCCATCATGTGGGTCCTCTTAGGAACCCGCTGCAGAGAGAAGAGCCCGGTGGTTGTTACAGGGCCTCTTTAATACTCCCTCAGGCTGGGGTCTCCCTCCGGGTTGTAGTTTCGTGGACAGGAGTCAGCACCTGACGGAAGAGCTGTTACCGGCCGTCTCCTGCTGTAGGGCCCGGCTACTGGCCATGGTCTTTTAGGGGTGCAGTTAACACGCGTCGATAAGGCCTGGCTACTGGCCGTGGCCTGGGGAAGAGAGCGGCTATAGGCCGACTCAAGGGCACCTTCGGAGCGGTTACCAGCTTTCTCCTCCTTTCTTTCGGAGCAACTGCAGGCCATCTCCTGTAGGAGGGTCGAGCAGCTACCGGCCATCTCTTGAGGGGCACCTTCAGAGCAGCTACCGGCCGTCTCCTGACGATGATGGGAGCGGCTACCAGCTGTCTCCTCGTTACCTCCGGAGCGGCTGCAGGCCGTCTCCTGTAGGAGGGTCAAGCGGCTACTGGCCGTCTCGTTTAGGGCACCATCACAGCGGCTTCTGTCTGTCTCCTGACGAAGGTGGGAGCGGCTACCGGCTGTCTCCTTGTTACCTCCAGAGCGGCTGCAGGCCGTCTCCTGTCGGAGGGTTGAGTGGCTACTGGCCATCTCAGGGATGTTGACTGGAGCTAGAGCAATAGCTCCACCCCGTGGTTGTCGGTGGTTGGTTCGCCCAGAAGGTAGTCTCGTATTCCTGCTATGGTGGTGGCAGGCGAGCTCCAGGTCATAGGTGCACGTGGCCCAGGCGGACTTATGTCCCTGTCACCCGTAGTCCAGGCACACTGTATTTGCTCCTCTGTGGGCCCCTCCTGGGGGTGTTGGGTTGCCCTCGGTGAATACTCTGGGAAAAAGCCACATCCCTGTGACTGGAGGTGGTATGCTTTGGTGTCATAAGTGTGGAAGACTGACTGTAGGTGTTGGAGGAGGGGGTGCCAGGCTGTGGTGACAGGATTCTCATCTAGCTGAGCATCACAGGTGATGAAGAGGGTGGATGGGTTGGTGGAGGAGCAGAGGAGTCGTAGGAGGTGAAGGGGTCCACGGACTCAATATTTTCGTCCGAAGGGCAGAGCCCATACGGCTCGGCGAATCCTCATGGTGGTAGGTTTTGTCTTCTGTGCAGAGCTGTGCTGAATGCTGCAGATGGACTTGAGTGTGTGACTTTATGTCGGGGTAATGCATCGCAACATCTCCGGGGAATGTAGGTGGCTGGGGTGTGGGATGGGGCAGGCGTGGTCGAGGGGGCGTGTGTGGGTGGTGGGCAGGGAGATTTGGGGCCAGGGGTGGGTGATGGCTGGGGCAGGGGTGGGGTGGGTTGAGGGGGTGGGGGCACATGGGTGGGGCCCTTGGTGCTGGGTGTAGGGGATGGGGAGGTTTGTGGCGAGGAGGTGGGGGAGAGGTGAGGAGTTAGTGGTGTCGGTGAGCTATCAGGTGAGGTGTGAGGCTGCATGGTGTGAGGTGGAGGTGGCGGGGGAAGGGGAGGGAGAGATGGCGAGGGGGAGATGTAGCAGGCATAGGAGGTAGAAGGAAGTGGCCTGGGAGCAGTGGGTGGGGCGGGGATCAGGGCAGGGGTAGGGGAGGCGGAAGCGTGAAAGGGGCATATGTGAAGGTTTTGGAGAGTGCGAGAAGTGCCGTGATATTCGACTGTCACCTGGTAAGGATAAGGGACACGAATGATGGTATGGGGCTCCGTCAAGCGCTGCGTGAGCTTGTGGGGGGTGAGGAGTTGCACTATCATAACAGTGTCTCCTGGCTTGTAGGGGTTGGAGGCGGTGTTGGGGGGGATGTCCAAGTTGTTTTGAAGGTGGGTTAGCTGTCATTTGTGATGGTGTTGTGGGTCAGAGGTGGGAATAGAGGTGGGGGGCTGTAAGTGTTGCAGAAGGGGTTGGAGCAGAGGTGTTTCCCCGAACAATTGCTCGTATGGTGAACTTCCGTCCTCTTGGGGGCAGTTGATGCCCCTTTGCACGATTTTTACATAGGTGGTCCAGTCGTCGTCTTTGGTGGGTTCTATCTGGGTACGGAATTGATTCATCAACGTTCGATGGCTCCGTTCGCAGATGGAATTTCCTTGGGGCCAGTAAGGGGACGAATGAGAGATGTTATAGCCAAATTTGTGGGCTAGCTCCTCCCAGATTTTGCTGGTGAACTCCGGTGTGTTAACGGAGTGGATTGCCTGTGGGATGCCAAAGTATGGAAACGCGTCACGAATCAGGGTGTCAGCTACTGTGATAACGTGGTGTTCTTTCGCTGGGCAGGCTACGTCAAATTTTGAGTATCAACGAACGTGATTACGTAGAGATAGCCTGATTTCGGGGGTAGAGGTCCCACTATGTCGGTCGCCAGCAACTGCCAAGGTTTGTGGATGGTAATGTGTCCTGATGGGCCAGCGGTACGGGTGATGTCCTTACCCAAGGCACACACTTGGCAAGATTGGATAATCTTCTTGGCTAGGGTGGAGGGATTGGGCGCCCAGTAGGCGTTGTTAAAGACCTGCAGGAGTTTTTTCGTGCCCAGGTGAATGCGGTTGTGGGTATGCAGATGCCGAAGGGGGTCGAGAGTGGTGTCAGGGGCTAGGATGATATGCCTAGACAGAGTGAGCAGGTGGTCACCCTGGTGATATAGCTTCTTGAAGAGATGCTGGGGGATCCAGGGGGGTCGTTCCTTATGATGCCACTGCTGGAGGAGGTCTGGTTCCAGCTGGATGGCATTGATAAGGAGTCAGGAGAGGGCATCTGCGTTGGTGTGGAGTTTGCTGGTGCGGTACGAGATTTCACAGTTGAACACCTCCAGGGTTTCAGGCCATCTGATGAGCTGGGCATTGTGGGTGTCAGATTGCCGCAGCCATTGGAGGGACCGGTGATCAGTGATGATAGTAACTTGAGTCCCCGATAAGTATGCCCGGAAGTGCTTGAGTGCCCAGGTGATGCCCAGGCACTCCCTCTTAGTGGCGGCATAATTCTTTTCTGCCTGATTGAGGGTACGGCTGGCGCAGGCGATGATGTGCCAGCACAGCGCCGATCGCGATCAGGGAAACGTCGGTGTAGAGCCGGAATGGGAGGGCATAGTTGGGAAAGGCCACTACTGGGTCGGAAACGAGTTCGTCCTTAAGTTGTTGGAAGGCGGCTCGTCTCTCGTCCATCCAGACGAACGTTTCTCCCTTATGGGTCAGGTCATGGAGTGGCTTGGCAATGTGAGTGAACCACTTCACAAAACGCCAGTAATAGGACGTTAGGCCGAGGAAATCTCGAATTTCTTGCACGTCTTGTGGTGGGGTTATGTCTGCAATGACGCAGAGCTTGTCTGGATTGGGATATATGCCAGCCTGGGAGATGACATATCCCAGGAATGAGACGATCCTGGCTGCCAGGATGCACTTGGTGGGCTGGAGTTTGAGGCCTGCCTGTCGGATTCGGGTGAAAACCCGGTGGAGGTGCTGAAGGTGGTTGGCCCAGGTCTTGTTGAAAATAATAACGATTCCAAGTAAGCTAGACAGATCTCCCATGTGAGGCCGCTGAGGACAGATTCCATTAGTCTTGAGAAGGTGGCGGGGGCATTACAGAGGCCAAAGGGTAAAACATTAAATTCATAATGTTTCCCGTGCTGGTCGAGAAAGCAGTTTTGCCTGTGTCCTCCGGTTGCACCGGGACTTGCAAGTACCCTGACTGGAGGTCAAGAGTGAAGAACCAGGAGGCGCCGTACAGGGAATCTAGGGAGTCGTCTATGTGCGGGAGTGGAGTAGCGTCCTTTGTGGCTACATCGTTAAGACGGCAGTAGTCGACGCAGAAGCGCATCATGCCATCCTTTTTCTTCACGAGGACGACAGGGGAGGACCAGGGATGGAGGGGGAGATGACTTTGGCTTCAATCATCTCCTGAACCTGGCGGTCTTCCTCTTCCCGTTGCATGGGGTTCTTCCGCCGGGATGGCTGTTGCATCGGTTGGCCTGTCGTGTGGATCTGGTGAGCCAGTTAGGTGGTATGTCCAATATCGGTGGGTCCCGCCACGAACAGATCTTGGAAATCCAGGAGGAGGCAGCGGAGGGTGCCTGATTGGTGTGCGGAGAGATGGTCGGGAATGGGGGACAGAGGGGCGGGGGAGCGGGAGGGGGAGGGGGCACAGGGCTCGGCTACCTCCATCTCTCCGATTATGGGTCCTCTAGGGAGAGTGAGGGGCGAGGGGGTGAGGTTGGCAATTCGGACTGCTGTGATGAGGGGGAAAAATGGTTGGGGGCAAGAGGCAGGCCGAGAGGGTTCCAGGTGGCAGGAGTGGGGAGAATTGGACGGATGTACCCGAGGGCCGGTTGAGGGGCACCCAGGCTTCGTGGTGGGAGGGAATGGTGACAGTGGAGGAAATGGTGGTAGGAAAAGAGGGGGGCAGGGGGGGAAAGGGAAGGGAGGTCAGGGGGAGGAGAGAAAGGGGGGGCAATGAGTTTTCCGGCCAGGGCCGTGGCGTACAGGTGCAGACGGCCCGAGTGGGAGGGTCGGGTGATTTCTGGAACTGGAGCTGTCTGGTGCAGCAATCAATTGTGGCTCCTAACTTCTGTAACAGGTCCAGCCCCAGATATCTGTCGTAATTGCGGCAGGAAGAGTCGAACACAATGAACTTGTGGTGTGTTGACTCCAGCTGATGGGTGTCGACGCATAGGGCCGTGTTTCCTCACGGATCGGCAGGGGGCCATCCCCCGTGTCCACAAGGTAAGTAGCCATCGGGAATAGAGAGACAAAGGTCAACTTGTGACGGGAGAAGTAATGGCTATACAGGCAGGACCTGGCTGCTCCCATGTCGACCAGAAGTCTGGCTTTCACCCCATTCAGCTTCATCTTGTGGTTAACTGGGGTGTGGTATTTGGGGGAAGTGGCCCCCGCCACAATGGGAAGGTGTGGCGGAGGTCCTAAAAATCTAACTGCGGAGGGCCTTCTTCATCTAGCTCCTGTTCCCAGGGTTCGGTCTCCTCCGTGGGTGCTGGTTCGTCCTCTGTTCCTCGTTCTCTAGGGCGGAGACTTTACATTGGCCTGGGGTGGTGGTTTTTCGCCTGGGAACTTTTAATTGGTCCCTGATATCATGCAGTGGGCACCTGGAGCTGGAAACAGAGAACCCCCAGGGATTCACCAGAATGAGGTTGGGAATCTCTTTGTGACTGGGGCACCAGTGGGTTGGGTGCGCCCTAGGCAGACTGGGTGGTGGGGTGGGGCTGGGGTGGGGCTGGTGTGGGGCATAGGTGGACGTGGCTTGACTGGGGGAACCGGAATGTTCGTGGGGACCTTTTTCACCACGTTGATTTGCTGGGGTGTAGGGCAGGAGGTCAGAAGGTGGCGTATCAGTTGGACGTCCTTATCCATGTCTCTGGTAGGGTTATGGATTGTAAAGTGCTCCTTGACCATGCTGGGGAGCACTCTAAGGAGAGTATTAAAAGCGTGTTGCTCTCGGGTTTCATCATCTGCCTACGGGTAGGCAGCAGTGACCAGGCGTCTGTCATGGATTAGAATATCATCCAAATTGCCATAAAACGTTAGGCTATCCAACTGGGATAGCGCCACCACGTTACCTAGTGATGGAGTGATGGAATGAATCACGAGTTTCATGAAATTCTGGCAGGTGAGTCCCGGGAGGATCAGGGGTGCTACATTAGCTGGCTCTTTGCGGGAGTGTGACCGCGATTTATTGCTTGTCATCCT
Source organism: Coenobita brevimanus (assembly GCF_032717465.1). Classification (NCBI taxonomy): domain Eukaryota; kingdom Metazoa; phylum Arthropoda; class Malacostraca; order Decapoda; family Coenobitidae; genus Coenobita; species Coenobita brevimanus. The sequence continues at coordinate 3,561,999 of NC_136964.1, forward strand.
CGAACCTGATATCTTGCAAAGGTTTAATAATTGCCAGGTATGTGTGATCATCATACTGTTCGGAGGTGTATTTAGGCAAATGCACATGCGGTTTGGTCGCCACACTGCAGGCATTTCCTGATTATCTGTCTTGTATGCACGGTTCAAGAACCACCATTGTCCACCAGTGTAATGCTAGGTGTTTTAGGGTCGGCTTCCCGTCCCTCTAATGCCTAGTGTGCATTTGGGTTCTCTTTGTAGACTGGAGGTTAGACAAATAAGAGAGAGGCAGGACACAAAAATTCAAGGCAACAACCTTACTTGTGTATTGCTAAATTCTACAGTGGAACATGCAGATGTCACAATTACAAATATGTTGGACAATTATAATTCTAAGGCTTAGATATCGGGTGTTAGTATTGCACAGGATACTACTTAGGACATAATTGGGTAAGGTTAATAGCACTTAGGGGAGGTCTGAGGTTACAGGGATAGAATACTCAAGTGTGGTGCTGAAGTATTCAACGAGAGGTGTGGAATGCGAAAGAGCAGAGTTGGGAGTCACTGTGCCGTAGGAATCCAGGATAGGCAGTCCAAATCTGGTCACTTCCCAGAGTGAACTGACTTGTAACAGGTCATATGACGTTGGGCATACCTCGGATTGGGAGGAGTAACAGAGGGACGAGGTAGTGAGAAGTGACTAAGACATAATGATACAAAAAGAAAAAACTTATCTTGAGGAGGGAGGTGGGTGAAGTGTCGGTTCCTAGATGGCATTTCGCAGAAGTAAGGTCATAACACAGTCTATAGATGTCGTTTAGCAAGCTTTGTTGTAGCAAATTCGACTTGTTAAAGTCCTCTGGAAGTAATGCTGTTATTGTTGCTTAAGCTATGTACAGTATAGTACATACATGTATATCACTCCTGCTTTACATCTATCTTCCTATCTATTTATTTATCTATGTACCTATCTATCTATCTATCTTCAGTATCAACTCTCTGTATCTATGTACCTAGCTGTCTTTCTACCTGCGTATTTGTTAGTCTTAAATCATTATTTATACGGCTTAAAACCAGGATGTCAAGCTGTTATTACTGTCGAATCAATTAGAATACATATATCTTTAACAGAATATTTAAACAAGTTCATCTATCTTTTTATGAATCTATCTACCTCTTCATCTACCGATTTACGTATGTACCTCTATTTCTATCTACCAATGTTTTAAATGTAAATCTTGTGGAGTTTCCCTAAATATCCGTCAATTTGTCTGTCTATCAATTTATCTATCTATCTTTTCATCTATCGATCAACTTTTCTTTCAATGCATCTGTCAGCATCTGTGTCTAGTTATCTGTTTTTACCTATGTATTTAATTTTCAACGGTTTTGTCTATCACTTTTCCTGTGTCCCTCTACCTGTCTATCCACACACCCACCAGTCCGTCGCATCCAAGGTGGCATCATTATGAATACTCTTTTCATAAGCAAACCTTCGTTATATTTACATTAATCTCTTTAGAGGTAAGAACAACTTTAGAACTTCATAGAAGCTAATGATACGATTTTACTATGGTGATGGTGGGTCATAGAAGCCCGTGAATGTTTTTACTATCATCTTCAACCTTCTTCTGGAGGGAGCAAGTCGTCGTTGTCGTCTGTACGTACAGTCGCCAAACTTTCCACCTGGGCCACCTAGCAGATAGAGGTGGGTAAATGGCAACAATGCATCTGTTTGTTCGTGTGTACAGCTCCGGACATAAATTCGTGATACACGATAATCTGCCACCAGAGGTCAGTTAATCGCACACGTCTACCCCCTCCTAACTCCCCCTCCTTACCGCCACGAAACACTGATTTGTTTGGCGGATGGATCGGAGATATGAAGCTTCGCTCACTCTCACGTCTTGCTGCATGTAATGTTACTTTCATTTATCTCACTATTAGCTGTATTATCAAGTGCATAAATCCTTATTCAGTTCCATGAGAAGTGATTATAATCGAAGTTTTAGCAGATTTCAATACAATGACCCTTACGTATTGAGTCTGGTTTCCAAAAACTTATCCAACGTGTTCTAAGCGATAGACTAAAATCCATGTAACAATTGAAAGTTATGTGGCCAGATAAGTCCCTCTCTTGCCTTGCCATCTGGACAGCCACATATACACCCACCTACTTATCCACCTACCCACTCAACCCATCCAAAACAACACACTGACCTCACCCCTGCCACCCACCCAGCCCACCGATCCTTGCTATCCACCCTGCTAACCCACGAATGCCACACACGAAGTTCACCCAACAATGCCACTCAACTCATTTACTCAATCATTCTCCACGCTGCACCCATCCTGCCACCCAGCCCAACCACCCACTAAGATAATCCCGACCACACAATCGTCTCAGTCACCCTGGCAACCAACGGTGCCCACTCACCCTGGCGACTCACTTTGTCTAAACATCCCGACAGTCTATTTTGCCCACCGACCCCTACCACCCACCCTCACCAGTCACAAATTCCACCCACCCTTCCCACTCACGAATTCCACCCACCCTGGTCACCCAACAATGCCATTCATCTCATCCATCCACACAACCCTCTCAACTCTCCCTGAACACTCCCTACCAACCTCACGCTGCCCATCCTGTCCACCCACTCCTCCCACCGACCCACTCGCCCATCCACCCTTCTTACCCAGCCCCATTCACTCCGCCACTCCATTCACTCATTTGAAACCGACTTATCCATCAAACTCATCTTATCCAAACCTATCGTACCGACCCCTCCCCGACCACCCACACATCCAGCCATCTACCCACCCAGCCCACCAAAGGCATCCACTCACTAACCTCTACAACCCACCCAAAACCACTCCAAACACCACACCCAACAACTCGATGCACCGAGCTTCATCAACTCCACCCACCCAACCAACTTACTCACACACACACACGCACACACACAAACAAAACACGCATAATGAGACAGAGACAGAGAGACAGAGAAACACACACACAAACACACACACACACACACACACACACACACACACACACACACACACACACAGAAAAACAAAACATGCATAATCAGACAGACAGACAGACAGAAACAGAGAGAGAGAGAGAGAGAGAGAGAGAGAGAGAGAGAGAGAGAGAGAGAGAGAGAGAGAGAGAGAGAGAGAGAGAGATAGACAGACAGACAGACAGACACACACACAGACACACACACACAAACACACACACACACACACACACACACACACACACACACACACACACACACACACACACACACACACTCACACACACACAGAGAGAGAGAGAGAGAGAGAGAGAGAGAGAGAGAGAGAGAGAGAGAGAAACAAAACACGCATAAACAGACAGACAGGGACACAGAGAGAGATAGAGAGAGAAAGAGAGAGAGAGAGAGAGAGAGAGAGAGAGAGAGAGAGAGAGAGAGAGAGAGAGAGAGAGAGAGAGAGAGAGAGAGAGAGAGAGAGAGAGAGAGAGAGAGAAACACGCATAATCAGAGAGACAGACAGACAGAAAAAGACACACACACACACACACACACACACACACACACACACACTCACGGATACACGCAGACACACACTGTTTCCCTATTCAAGAAAGGAAATAAAAATGGTCGACTTAACTATAGAGCAGTATCTCTGCCCAGTGTTGTATGCAAGGTACTAGAAAAACTAATGAGAAAAACTGAGCTAAACCAACTGCAATAATATAATACGATGACAGAAAGACAGTTCGGTTTTAGAAAAGGAAAATCGTTACAAATCTATTAAGCTACTATGATAGAGTTGCAGAAACACTACGGAAAAGAGAAGGATGGGTGAACGGTATCTATTTTGATGTTAAGGAAGCATTTGACAAAATACCGCACAAAAATTTTTTATTGAAGCTGTGCCATCAAGGAGGAATCCAAAGTAATCTGTTTCGTTGGATGCAGGATTTTCTCAGAAAAGGGAAGTGAGAACAGTACTAAGGAGTAATTACTCATCATGGAGGGAAGTGACTAGCTGAGTTCCAGAGGCCTCAGTGATGGCACCAATTATGTTTTTAGTATATAATAATGATATAGGCTAGACAGGAGCATTTGAATGGGATGTTATCTAAATATGTTTGCTGATGATGCAAAAATACAAAGGAGAATTACAGACTCGTGCAGAGAGCTACAAGAAGAATTAAACAAACTTCCTAAATAGAGCAAAAGATGGCAAATGGAAGTCAATGTTGACATATGCCATGTAATTAAGTTTGGTAAAAGTGGAAAAGGACCAGATCGGGATTATAAGATAGGAAGTTCAACCCTACACATATCAGAAAAGAAGAAGGTCCTAAGAGTGATTATCAATAACTGACTTTTTCTCCGGCAGACCACATAAATGAGAAGGTACGAGACATGGACACACTACTTGCTAATATGAGAATAGCATTCACATATATAAATGAAGGGATGCCGAGAAAGATAATTACCTCATTCATCAGACCAACCCTCGAATTTGCATCAGTGGTCTTTAATCCTCATCTCAAAAAACACATAGATAAGATTAAAAAAGTACAATGGGCTGCTACAAGATGGGTACCAAGGTTAAAGGATCTAAGCGATGAAGAAAGAGTAGAAAAACTGAACCTACCAATACTACAAGAGAGAAGGAAGAGGAAACATGATGACGCTATATAAATACATCTCAGGGAAAGATAGAATAGTCATCAATGAGTATATAACCTATGGAGAAGCATCAGCAAGAGGATACGGAAAAAAATAAGGCACAAAAAGAGAGGTGAGAATGGAAATTCAGTTTCCCAAATAGGGCAGCTGATCAGTGGAATGCCCTACCGAATGAAATAATGCGTGCCAAAACTATTCATAAATTTAAGATAATGTATGATAAAAATGGTTTAATACGCGGGACAGTACGACCTTGACTCATTCTTGTAAAGCTACAATTAGGTAAGAACAGATATATGCATACACACACACACACACACACACACACACACACACACACACACACACACACACACGCTGGCGCAGTGGTAACGTTCTCGCTTGCCATCTGGTAGACGGGAGTTCGCCCCTCGCTCAGGTTGTGAAAAGTTTCACTGACGAAGTGGGTGGTTACTGTCCCCCTAGAGCAAGGGGACGGGTGTGTGGGTGTTCTCAGCTCCCTTCCGGGAGGGTAAACCTGCTGACGATCACGACCATCAAGTGATTCTGACCGACACGGTGAATTACACACACACATACACAGATAGGGAAGGGTGGGAAAGGAGGGAGGGAGGATTTGGGAACGGTGAAGGGGACGGATGAGGTGTGAAAGTGTCTAGCACTGATCTAATAGCAACTTGCACAGAACATTGACTCGTATATCCTACATAAACCCTTTAATTCTGCTATATTATGCATGACTCAACCTCCTGCTATCGCGCGTTCAGCTATCGCCTTTATTTGCTATCACGCACACATCAAATGCACAACCATACATGCTATCACGCACCCCAAGACCACTATCACGCGTCGAGTTTGAAGACAGGCTAAGCGAAAATTATTCACACCGCACTTCATACGAGGTTTGCCGAGGATACGATGGTTAATCGGAACGGTAACGTGGTAAAATTGCCGATGATACCACAGGCCAAGGACCTTCCCACAGGCATTTGGAATGCATCTGAACGGATTCCTGCCTAGGATACAACGGGCAAAACAGTGTGAACAAAACCCATTCGACTCGAAAGAATATATCGTACTATAGCATTGAAATTTAGCCTAACACTGAATACTTATTAATATTGTATTTTAGAAAAAATATCAATCGTTTTGAAACCCTTATAAAGAGTTAATATTTCATATGCCGAGAAAACTGTGATGTCGATAAAGTAATCACGTGTTTACAACTGAGACGATGCTCTGGCAACACTATGAGGAATGTGTGTGATAGCATGCAAGTTTTGTTCCACTTAAATCTTCCTCGGCCGTTCCTGATACGATATACCGTGTGATACCCCCTTTAGATGTGGACACTGAGAAATCATGAAGACAGATAAAGCGATCTGGCGGCAATTAAGCTACTCCCAAGCCTCGGAACCCATCAAACCACCCAAGCCTTAATCCTTATAAAAATGTGATGGTCTTTTATGTTGTTTATTTATTCATTATACTGTTATTATTTATATAATAATGCTTTATTTCATGTTGGAGGAGAGATTAGCAGGAAATCGCAAGCATAAAGTGGTTAAAAGTTAGAAAAAAGGGCCACCGTGAAAAACAATTAGAAATTTTCCCATTGATTGTTCAGTTCAGCTATCGCGTATTCAGCTATCACGCGCGTTTGCTGTGACCAATTAGGCGCGATAGCAGGGGGTTGAGTTGTGAGTATTTCCATTAGGATTTGATGATATGCCATCCAATTCGCAATAATTTTAATGAGCGAATACTTTGGTAACATTAAATAACATAACTATGCTAGTTTCAGTACGGTATTACATGCTGTTCATAATGTTCAATAATTTTACAGTCAACCATCAAACGTAATTCGTAAGACGTGAGGCCAATCTTCCTCGGGGATAAACAACACTGAGGATGATTAATGAGTGAAGTTGTTGTGAACTACTCCCTGTGTGTGTGTGTGTGTGTGTGTGTGTGTGTGTGTGTGTGTGTTGTTACATAGCCTATGATTTCATCATCCTTTGTGTAATTTTAACGCACAGTATGCTGCATGTTTGATCACGAGCGTGTTCTGCCTCAGTCCCCCCCTTCTACCGTTATAGTAGAGTAAGTCGTCCTTTCTGTTATTCAGTGCGGGATTGTCGACCGTTTGTCCCCATCGCTTCATTTGCGCGTCCTTATTACAAGTAGTATCAAGCTATGCTGGCCCCTATATAATGAGCTCAGTCTCTGCATCATTGCCACTTAGATCTGCTCCTCATTTTGTTCACATCTCTGTCCTCCCCTGTACAGATATTATTATTGTGAGTGCTCAAGAAATCTCCAAACATCTAGCAGCTGTGTGTAATTTGAGTATAACTGTTGTTGCATTTTTTCTTGTACTGTATAGCATAAGTTTAATTTGTAGGCCTAGTGAAGTTTTTGTAATTCATGTAGGGTTCTTTATGTCAGTTATTTTTGATAATAGTTTGTATCTGTAATTATTTATCTGGCATTCACTGAGTATTATCTGATATCTCATTTTATCAGGGCTGACTTAGATAAATTTACTCTTGCTAATTTCGTGTTAATAGAGGCTATTGCAGTTAACCATATATTTAACCTGTTTTTGCCATTACATTATCCTTATGAGTTCTGAATGTTTTGTTGTTAGTTTAAGCATTAAACTTTAACTTGTAATTTTACCTAACTCTTTTGTTTTGAACCTGGAACTTTACGGGACAGTAGTGATTTTTAGCATTCTCACTTAAAGTGTACGTTATCTTTCTCTGTTCCGTAACATAAATTTGGCGACCTCATATCAGGATATTCAGTATATTATCATAAGGATATTGTTTGATATTTTGTGACTGTGATATATTCATGATGGCTACTATTTCTACACTTGATGAAGCCAAAGATTTTTTGTCAAATGTGCAAACAGTGTGTGATATCGAAAACAGAACAAAGAATGAACTTAAGCTTGTTGCTCAACAATTGGGAATTGCTGTTCGCTCTCATCATTCTAAAGATCAAATTGTTGATATGATTAATGAAAGCTTGTTTAATGTAACTCCTCCAAATGAGCAAACGCAGATTGAAATAGCTAAGTTACAGCTAGCCCTGCAGGAGGCTAAGGCTAAGGAGGCGGAGTCTCGTGTTAAGGAGGCTGAATTTCAAGCACGTGCTAAGGAGGCTGAGTTTCACGCACAAGTTGAACTTGCTAGGATTCAGGCAGACCATGAGTATCGCATGAAACATGGTGGAACTGGATCATCTTGCTCTGATGATTTTGATGTGGCTAAAAATGTTAAACTTGTCCCTCCTTTTAATGAATCTGATTTAACCAAGTATTTTCAGTTGTTTGAGAGGGTAGCTACAGGTTTTAATTGGCCTAAGGAGTATTGGCCAGTACTCCTTCAAACTGTTCTCACCGGTAAAGCTCAAGTAACTTATGCATCTTTGCCTCAGGATCAATCTGATAATTATGATGTAGTTAAGAGCTTGATTCTTAAGGCCTATGAGCTTGTTCCTGAAGCCTATAGAGTAAAATTTAGGATAACTTACAAGCAAGATAAGCAATCTCATGTTGAGTATGCAAAAATCAAAGAAGATCTGTTAGAGCAGTGGTTAAATTCTAAGAATGTGGATTCTGATTTTGGTAAATTTAAGCAGATGATTTTGCTGGAGGATTTCAAAAGGTTTATTAGTAAAGATGTAAGCCTATATCTTGATGAGAAAAGAATAGATGATTTGTCTGATGCTGCAGTTTTAGCTGATAAGTATGTTCTCACTCACAAGAGATATTCTAGAGAAAAAGGGAAAGCTGAGAGTAAGTACGTTGACTCTACTCAGAGTACAGGTAACAGGAAAGAGAATAAGGATGATGTTTCTCAGGAAGTAAATACCAGCTTCACCTCTAGATTTCAGAAAAGAAAATGTACTTATTGTAGTAAGCTTGGTCATACTACGGAGAAATGTTTCAGGAGACAGCGTGATGTGAACAAAAAGGAGTATTTAAATATTCAGTCAATTGGTCAAGTGTCCACTCTTGAGAGTTCCCAGAATTCTTTAACTGAGTTAACTGAACCTGCTTTGAGGGGTAACTTAAATTCTCATGATGGAGCTCCTCTTTTGAGCAGTAACGTGGGTGACACTCTCAAGAGTTCATGTGCTAATTTCCTGTCTGATGGTTTTGTCAGTCCTCTGGACAGTAATGACAGGAAATCAGTTAAAATATATCGTGATACAGGTGCTTGCCAATCCCTTATGCTGACCAGTGTTCTAGGCTCTAATGTTAATTACTCTGATGAAACTGTAATCTTACAAGGTGTAGGGAATAATTACTTCTCTGTTCCTCTGTGCAGAGTGAATTTAGAGTCTGGTTTTGTTAATGGTTCTGTTATGGTTGGGTTGGTTGAGACACTCCCAATGTCAGGTGTAACTTTCTTACTTGGAAATGATATTGGTGGAAGTCAAGTGTGTCCAGCTCCTCAGTTGTCTAGTGAGCCAGTGGCTGCGTCCCAGGATTGTGATGTCCCTGATGTGTTCCCTGCATGTGCTGTCACTAGGGCTAAGTCTAAAGTTACTGGTGATTTAGAGGATAATGATGATGATGATGTTATCCTAGCTGACACTTTTCTTGCTAATTTGGACCACTCACCAGATGAGGCAGTACCCCGTAGTGTTGATAATTTGTCTCGTCAAGAGTTGGTTGAGTTGCAGGTTGCTGACCCTGAGTTGAAAGGTCTAGCTAACTCTGCTTACAGTGAAGAAGAGTCAGCCGGTGCTTCTACTTGTTATTATGTAAAGTCAGGAGTACTTATGAGGAAGTGGAGACCCCCAACAGCATCAGCCGACTGTGAATGGGAGGTTGTACATCAAGTTGTCATCCCTCGTGTTTGTAGGCAGGATATCATTAGAGTGGCTCATGATTCCAGTTTGGCAGGACACCTTGGAGTGAGGAAAACTGTGGCACGCATTTTGAAACACTTCTACTGGCCAGGTATCTTCAGGGATGTTTCCTGGTATTGTAAGTCTTGTCACACCTGTCAAGTTGTGGGGAAGTGTAATCAGACCGAAAAGGTTGCACCTCTAGTTCCCATTCCTCCTTTTGAGGCGCCTTTCACCCGTGTGTTGGTGGATATTGTGGGCCCTCTTCCTAAGACTTCTTCAGGATTTTCTTATGTGTTGACCATGATTGATATGGCTACTCGTTATCCTGAAGCCATTCCACTTAGAAACATCTCAGCAAAGAACGTGGTTGGGGAAATGCTGGGGTTCTTCACAAAGTTTGGTCTGCCCAAGGAGGTACAGTCAGACCGAGGAAGTAATTTCATGTCAAATGTTTTCAAGCAGTCTCTGAAAGAGTTGGGCATCACCCAGATCACGTCTTCAGCTTACCATCCCCAGACCCAAGGAGCGTTGGAGAGATATCATCAAACACTCAAATCGATGCTCAAGAAATACTGTTTGGAACATCAGAAAGACTGGGATAAAGGTCTTCCATTCGTTGTGTTTGCTGCAAGAGAATCTCCAAATGAATCACTGGGCTTCTCACCTTTTGAACTACTGTTTGGCCATGAAGTAAGAGGACCCCTTAAGTTACTCAAGGAATGCTGGCTGTCGGAGGAAGATGACGTCAACCTGCTGGAGTATGTGATGAATTTCAAAGAACGGCTGTCCACTGCTTTACAGCTGGCGAGAGAGAATTTAGGAGCTGCTCAGGAGAAGATGAAGACTTGGTATGATAAGAAGTCCAGGTTACGCCACTTTCAGCCAGGAGATCAGGTTTTGATTCTGCTACCAGTTCATGGGCAACCTCTTGAAGCCAAGTTTTGTGGCCCTTATTTCGTGGAGAAGAAACTCAGTGATGTCAGCTATGTCATCGCCACACCAGATCGTAGAAAGAGCAAGCAACTATGTCACATCAACATGCTAAAGTTATATCACAGGCGGGACGAAAATAATCCAGTCTGCACTGTAGCTGTTCCACCCGAGTCTGCAAGTGAAGCTCTCCCATGCAGTATGAGCCTGAGTGATAGTTTGGGGAAGAATCCTGATATCATGAATGATCTCCAGACTAAGCTTTCTCATCTACCACCCAAGGAAAGGCAGGAGTTTTCGGCATTACTGCAGGAGTACCCGGAAGTGTTCCGTGCCACTCCAGGATGGACCACTGTGTTGATGCATGATGTCGATGTTGGAGACGCAAAGCCAATTAAATTGCCTCCTTACCGTGTGAACCCAGTGAAAGTTCCTCTCATCCAGAAGGAGCTTGGCTACCTGTTGGACCACAAGATGATTGAGCCCTGTCAGAGCGAGTGGAGTTCTCCTGTCACTCTGGTCCCTAAGCCAGGTGGGTCACAGCGGCTTTGCATTGACTACAGACGTGTTAATCAGATAACTAAAACAGACACTTACCCTCTCCCTCGTGTGGAAGATTGCATAGACAAGATCGGAAAGGCTAGGTACATAAGTAAGTTTGATTTGTTAAAGGGATACTGGCAAGTACCTATGACTGAACGTGCTAGGGAGATCTCATGTTTTGTAACACTAGGAAAGGCTTTTGCATGTTCGGTAAAGCCATATGGTATGAAAAATGCACCAGCCACATTTCAGAAGCTCATGAATGTTGTAACAGAGGGTTTGGCAGGGTGTGTTGTTTATATTGATGATGTATTAATCTTCAGTGACAACTGGAAAGATCACCTATGCCATGTCAGTAAATTTCTTGACCGTTTAGTTCAGGCTAATCTTGTAGCTAATTTATCAAAGTGTGAGTTTGGTCAAGCTAAAGTTCAGTACCTTGGGTATGTAATTGGTGATGGACATGTTGCACCACCAGGAGCTAAGGTTCAGGTTATAAGTGATCTTCCCAGACCTAAAAGTAGGAAAGAGCTACAAAGATTTTTGGGAATGGTAGGTTATTACAGGAGATTTGTTCTTAACTTTTCTATTCTTGTATCACCACTTACAGAGCTACTGAAAAAGGGAGTTGAATTTGTCTGGACCGATAACTGTGAATCCTCTTTCAACAAACTTAAAGCTATTCTATTAAGTCAGCCAGTGCTCGCTACTCCAAATTTTGCTAAGCCTTTTAAGATGGCTGTTGATGCAAGTGATACAGGAGCTGGGGCTGTTTTGCTGCAGGAGGATGATCAGGGTATTGAACATCCTGTATCTTATTACAGTAAGAAGTTCACTCCACCTCAAAAGAACTACTCCACTATTGAGAAAGAGCTTTTGGCCTTGATTTTGGGTTTACAGCAGTTTTCATTTTATTTGTGTTCTGGTTTTGACCCCATAGTCATTTATACCGATCACAACCCACTGAAATTCCTTAGTAAGTTTAAAGATAAAAATCAGAGATTGACAAGATGGAGTCTACTTCTTCAGGAGTATTCATTAGATATACAACATGTCAAGGGGAAAGAAAATGTTATTGCAGATTGCTTATCTAGACTTTAGACAGATTGTTTTAGAGTAATAAGAAATTTCCTTTGTAAATTTCTTTTTCTTTGTGGGGAGGTGTTACATAGGCTATGATTTCATCATCCTTTGTGTAATTTTAACGCACAGTATGCTGCATGTTTGATCACGAGCGTGTTCTGCCTCAGTCCCCCCCTTCTACCGTTATAGTAGAGTAAGTCATCCTTTCTGTTATTCAGTGCGGGATTGTCGGCCGTTTGTCCCCATCGCTTCATTTGCGCGTCCTTATTACAAGTTGTATCAAGCTCTGCTGGCCCCTATATAATGAGCTCAGTCTCTGCATCATTGCCACTTAGATCTGCTCCTCATTTTGTTCACATCTCTGTCCTCCCCTGTACAGATATTATTATTGTGAGTGCTCAAGAAATCTCCAAACATCTAGCAGCTGTGTGTAATTTGAGTATAACTGTTGTTGCATTTTTTCTTGTACTGTATAGCATAAGTTTAATTTGTAGGCCTAGTGAAGTTTTTGTAATTCATGTAGGGTTCTTTATGTCAGTTATTTTTGATAATAGTTTGTATCTGTAATTATTTATCTGGCATTCACTGAGTATTATCTGGTATCTCATTTTATCAGGGCTGACTTAGATAAATTTACTCTTGCTAATTTCGTGTTAATAGAGGCTATTGCAGTTAACCATATATTTAACCTGTTTTTGCCATTACATTATCCTTATGAGTTCTGAATGTTTTGTTGTTAGTTTAAGCATTAAACTTTAACTTGTAATTTTACCTAACTCTTTTGTTTTGAACCTGGAACTTTACGGGACAGTAGTGATTTTTAGCATTCTCACTTAAAGTGTACGTTATCTTTCTCTGTTCCGTAACAGTGTGTGTGTGTGTGTGTGTGTGTGTGTGTGTGTGTGTGTGTGTGTGTGTGTGTGTGTGTGTGTGTGTGTGTGTGTGTGTGTGTGTGTGTGTGTGTGTGTTTCCGCGTGTTTTGTTTCTCTTAGGGCGAGTCCACACGTGCTCTCAAACATATATTGGGAACACGGCAGGCAACATGTTCGGAAACATATTTGGAGCAGTATTTGGACAGATGTATGCAAACAAGTTTCAGTACAGTTTCGAAGACTTGCAGGATAGGTGATGGGATGAGTGTATCCATACCAGGTAGTTGAGACTTCATCAGTTTCTGTGTGTGTGTGTGTGTGTGTGTGTGTGTGTGTGTGTGAGTCAGTTGGTTGGGTGGTGGAGTTGATGAGGTTGAGTTGGTGGGTGTAGTACTTCGGTGCATCGCCAGGGTGGGTGAACAGTGGTAATGATGGAGATGGGGGGAGGGGCAGTTGTTGGGTGTGGTGTGTGGAGTGGTTTTGGGTGGGTTGTAGAGGTAAATGGGTTAGTTAGTGGATGAGTTTGGTGGGCTGGGTGGGGAGGTGGCTGGATATGTGGGTGGTAGGGGAGGGGTCGGTAAGTTAGGATTAGATAAGATTAGTTTGATGGATAAGTCGGGTTCAGAAGGGTGAATGGGGTGGCGGAGTGAATGGGGTTGGGTAAGAAGGGTGGATGGGTGGGTGGGTCGGTAGGAGGAGTGGGTGGACAGGATGGGCAGCGTGAGGTGGGCGAAGAGTGTTCATGGAGAGGTGGGAGGGTTGTGTGGATGGCATTGTTGGGTGACCAGGGTGGGTGGAATTCGTGAGTGGGAAGGGTGGGTGGAATTTGTGACTGGTGAGGGTGGGTGGTAGGAGTCGGTGGGCAAGATAGATTGTCAGGATGTGTGGGTAAAGCGAGTCGCCAGGGTTAGTGGGCACTGCTGGTCGCCAGGGAGGCTGAGACGATTGAGTGGTCGGGATTATCTAAGTGGGTGGTTGGGTTGGGTGGCAGTATGGGTGCAGGGTGGAGAATGAATGAGTAAATGAGTTGAGTGGCATTGTTGGGTGAACTTCGTGTGTGGCATTCGTGGGTTAGAAGGGTGAATAGCAGGGATCGGTGGGCTGGGTGTGTGGCATGGGTGAGGTCAGTGTGTTGTGTTGGATGGGTTGAGTGGGTAGGTCGATAAGTAGGAGGGTGTATATGTGGCTGTTTAGATGACAAGGAAAAGAGAGGGACTTATATGGCCATATAACTTTCAATTGTTACATGGATTTTAGTCTATCGCTTAGAACACGTTCGATAAGTATTTGGATATCTGACTTTATACATTAAGGTCATTGTATTGAAATCTGCTAAAACTTCGATATAATCACTTCTCATGGAACTGAAGATGGATTTATGCACTTGATAATACACCTAATAGTGAGGTAAATGAAAGTAACATTACATGCAGCTAGACGTGAGAGTGAGCGAAGCTTCATATCTCCGATCCATACGCCCAACAAATCAGTGTTTGGTGGGGGTTAGGTGGGGGAGTTGAGGGGGGAAGGGTAGTGTGCGATTGACTTGGCCTCTTGTGGCAGATTATCCTGTATCACGAATTTCTGTCCGGAGCTGTAAATGCTCAACGAAAGTTCGGATCATCAACTCTCTTCGTCCATAGTGAACCTCCGTCAGAGTCAGAATTCATCCAATAAATGGAGTTGGGTGGGGAGAAAAATGTCTCAGGAGTAAGGCGGCTCTCCCATCGACTCAGCCAGTTGCATGAAACTGGTAGCACAGAAAATTGTTGTGTGCTACAGGTCGCACAGACCAAGGCCAAATAAATATGACTATATTAATTTTATAAGAAGGTAATATATATGATATATATAATATGCTAGAAAAGTCGTCGTAGTCGTCGTCTACCCACCTCTCGCGGCAAGGTGGTCCAGGTGGAAAGTTTGGCGACTGTACATGCACTGTAAAACAACAACATAAAACAGATATCTGAACCTAGTTGAGGTTGGAGATTATAAGGGTAAAACACTCAAGTGTCATGCTTAAGTACTCGAAGAGTGGTGTGGAATGCGAAAGAGCTGAGGCGAGAGTCACTCTGCCGTAGGAATCCAGGATAGGCAATCCAAATGTGGTCACTTCCCAGAGCGAACTGACTTCTCTCAAGTCCTATGACCATGAGGATATCTAGTAATGGGAGGAGTAACAGAGGGACGAGGTAGTGAGGGGTGACTAAGACATGATGATACAAAGAGAAGAAACTAATTTTGAGGAGGGAAATGGGTGAAGTGTCAGTTCCTAGGTGGCATTTCACAGGAACAAGGTCATAACACAGTCTATAGATGTCGTTTAGCAAGCTTTGTTGTAGCATATTCATCTTGTTAAAGTCCATTGGAAGTAAAGGTTTTATTATTGCTTGAGCTATGTGTAATGCTCGGTGTTTCAGGGTCGGCTTCCCGTCCTTCTAACGCCTAGTGTGCAGCTGGGTTCTCTTTCTAGACCGGAGCTTGGACAAATAAGAGAGAGGCAGGACACAAAAACTCAAGGCAACAACCTTACATGTGTATTGCTAAATTCTACAGTGAAATGGGCAGATGTAACAAATACAATTATGCTGGACAATTATAATTCTAAGGCTTATATATCGGGTGTGAGTATCGCACAGGATACTACTTAGGACACGATCGGGTAAGGTGAACAGCACTTAGGGTAGAGAAGCTAAACACTATTATTTTGGGAAGGTCTCGGTTCTGTGTACTGGTGGAGTTTGTAACACTATTTTCACAGCTGGCAGGCTAACTGCTTTGTCGGTCGGGTCGTTAATTATTACTCTTGGACTGGGGCCTCCGTATGATTTTAACGTGAGGCGGTGTCACTATCTGGTAGCGTGTTCACTGAGATAGACCCTTATTTCACTGTCTTCCCGTGTTCACTGTTTCACTGTTACCTTACTTATTCCACCTTTCTTTTATATCATTACTGATGTTTCGTGCACTGACTTTCCATATTCTGACATTCACTGTTCTGCCCTTACTTCACTATATCACCAACACTATGTTTTCTCCGTTACTCACTCTCGGAAGTGGACTGGCGGTCAGGAACAAGGGCGGCAAAGACGACTCAGCCTCACTACTGATGTGGCTGAGTTCCGCCAGGGACCTCCGTATTCAGGGGCCCGAGATCACGTGTAGCGGCGTCCTCTTTCGTCCAGGGCTGCTGGTGGCGATGGGTCCTGCACTTTCATGGCTTGGGGCGGGAGTCTGGCCCTCAGGGTTGGGGCCGAAAAGCTGCCTGAATCTCTCGTTCAGTCGCCTGGCAGAGACGAAGATCTCCGGTGTCGGGGCGAAGGGATGTCCCGCCCGGGGGTCCTGAGGGCTGTGGTCTCCAGCGGTCAGAGACACAGTCAGGAGTGGGCTGCAGCGTCAGCCCCCGTCGGGGTAAATCATGTGGGTCCTTTTAGGAACCCGCTCCAGAGAGTAGAGCCCGGTGGTTGTTACAGGGCCTCTTTAATACTCCCTCAGGCTGGGGTTTCCCTCCGGGTTGTAGTTTCGTGGACAGGAGTCAGCACCTGACGGAAGAGCTGTTACCGGCCGTCTCCTGCTGTAGGGCCCGGCTACTGGCCATGGTCTTTTAGGGGTGCAGTTAATACGCGTCGATAAGGCCTGGCTACTGGCCGTGACCTGGGGAGGAGAGCGGCTATAGGCCGACTCAAGGGCACCTTCGGAGCGGTTACCAGCTTTCTCCTCCTTTCTTTCATAGCAACTGCAGGCCATCTCCTGTAGGAGGGTCGAGGAGCTACTGGCCATCTCTTGAGGGGCACCTTCAGAGCAGCTACCGGCCATCTCCTGACGATGATGGGAGCGGCTACCAGCTGTCTCCTCGTTACCTCCGGAGCGGCTGCAGGATGTCTCCTGTACGAGGGTCAAGCGGCTACTGGCCGTCTCATTTCGGGCACAATCACAGCGGCTTCTGTCTGTCTCCTGACGAAGGTGGGAGCGGCTACCGGCTATCTCCTTGTTACCTCCAGAGCGGCTGCAGGCCGTCTCCTGTCGGAGGGTTGAGTGGCTACTGGCCATCTCAGGGATGTTGACTGGAGCTAGAGTAATAGCTCCACCCCGTGGTTGTCGGTGGTTGCTTCGCCCAGAAGGTAGTCTCGTATTCCTGCTATGGTGGTGGCAGGCGAGCTCCAGGTCATAGGTGCACGCGGCCCAGGCGGACTTATGTCTCTGTCACCCGTAGTCCAGGCACACTGTATTTGCTCCTCTGTGGGCCCCTCCTGGGGGTGTTGGGATGCCCTCGGTGAATACTCTGGGAAAAAGCCACATCCCTGTGACTGGAGGTGGTATGCTTTGGTGTCGTAAGTGTGGAAGACTGACTGTAGGTGTTGGAGGAGGGGGTGCCAGGCTGTGGTGACAGGATTCTCATCTAGCTGAGCATCACAGGTGATGAAGAGGGTGGATGGGTTGGTGGAGGAGCAGAGGAGTCGTAGGAGGTGAAGGGGTCCACGGACTCGATATTTTCGTCCGAAGGGCAGAGCCCATACGGCTCGGCGAATCCTCATGGTGGTAGGTTTTGTCTTCTGTGCAGGGCTGTGCTGAATGCTGCAGATGGACTTGAGTGTGTGACTTTATGTCGGGGTAATGCATCGCAACATCTCCGGGGAATGTAGGTGGCTGGGGTGTGGGATGGGGCAGGCGTGGTCGAGGGGGCGTGTGTGGGTGGTGGGCAGGGAGATTTGGGGCCAGGGGTGGGTGATGGCTGGGGCAGGGGTGGGGTGGGTTGAGGGGGTGGGGGCATATGGCTGGGGCAGGGGTGGGGTGGGTTGAGGGGGTGGGGGCATATGGCTGGGGCCCGTGGTGCTGGGTGTAGGGGATGGGGAGGTTTGTGGCGAGGAGGTGGGGGAGAGGTGAGGAGTTAGTGGTGTCGGTGAGCTATCAGGTGAGGTGTGAGGCTGCATGGTGTGAGGTGGAGGTGGCGGGGGAAGGGGAGGGAGAGAGAGATGGCGAGGGGGAGATGTAGCAGGCATAGGAGGTAGAAGGAAGCGGCCTGGGAGTGGGGCGGGGATCAGGGCAGGGGCAGGGGAGGCGGAAGCGTGAAAGGGGCATATGTGAAGGTTTTGGGGAGTGCGAGAAGTGCTGTGATATTCGACTGTCACCTGGTAAGGATAAGGGACACGAATGATGGTATGGGGCTCCGTCAAGCGCTGCGTGAGCTTGTGGGGGGTGAGGAGTTGCACTATCATAACAGTGTCTACTGGCTTGTAGGGGTTGGAGGCGGTGTCGGGGGGCATGTCCAAGTTGTTTTGAAATTGGGTTAGCTGTCATTTGTGATGGTGTTGTGGGTCAGAGGTGGGAATAAAGGTGGGGGGCTGTAAGTGTTGCAGAAGGGGTTGGAGCAGAGGTGTTTCTCCGAACAATTGCTCGTAAGGTGAACTTCCGTCCTCCTGGGGGCAGTTGATGCCCCTTTGCACGATTTTTACCTAGGTGGTCCAGTCGTCGTCTTTGGTGGGTTCTATCCGGGTACGGAATTGATTCATCAACGTTCGATGGCTCCGTTCGCAGATGTAATTTCCTTGGGGCCAGTAAGGGGACGAATGAGAGATGTTATAGCCAAATTTGTGGGCTAGCTCCTCCCAGATTTTGCTGGTGAACTCCGGTGTGTTAACGGAGTGGATTGCCTGTGGGATGCCAAAGTATGGAAACGCGTGACGAATCAGGGTGTCAGCTACTGTGATAACGTGGTGTTCTTTCGCTGGGCAGGCTACGTCAAATTTTGAGTAAGTATCAACGAACGTGATTACGTACAGATAGCCTGATTTCGGGGGTAGAGGTCCCACTATGTCAGTCGCCAGCAACTGCCAAGGTTTGTGGATGGTAATGTGTCCTGATGGGCCAGCGGTACGGGTGATGTCCTTACCCAAGGCGCACACTTGGCAAGATTGGATAATCTTCTTGGCTAGGGTGGAGGGATTGGGCGCCCAGTAGGCGTTGTTAAAGACCTGCAGGAGTTTTTTCGTGCCCAGGTGAATGCGGTTGTGGGTATGCAGATGCCGAAGGGGGTCGAGAGTGGTGTCAGGGGCTAGGATGATATGCCCAGACAGAGTGAGCAGGTGGTCACCCTGGTGATATAGCTTCTTGAAGAGATGCTGTGGGATCCAGGGGGGGTCGTTCTTTATGATGCCACTGCTGGAGGAGGTCTGGTTCCAGCCGGATGGCATTGATAAGGAGTCAGGAGAGGGTATCTGCGTTGGTGTTGAGTTTGCTGGTGTAGTACGAGATTTCACAGTTGAACACCTCCAGGGTTTCATGCCATCTGATGAGCTGGGCATTGTGGGTGTCAGATTGCCGCAGCCATTGGAGGGACCGGTGATCAGTGATGATAGTAACTTGAGTCCCCGATAAGTATGCCCGGAAGTGCTTGAGTGCCCAGGTGATGCCCAGGCACTCCCTCTTAGTGGCGGCATAATTCTTTTCTGCCTGATTGAGGGTACGGCTGGCGCAGGCGATGATGTGCCAGCACAGCGCCGATCGCGATCAGGGAAACGTCGGTGTAGAGCCGGAATGGGAGGGCATAGTTGGGAAAGGCCACTACTGGGTCGGAAACGAGTTCGTCCTTAAGTTGTTGGAAGGCGGCTCGTCTCTCGTCCATCCAGACGAACGTTTCTCCCTTATGGGTCAGGTCATGGAGTGGCTTGGCAATGTGAGTGAACCACTTCACAAAACGCCAGTAATAGGACGTTAGGCCGAGGAAATCTCGAATTTCTTGCACGTCTTGTGGTGGGGTTATGTCTGCAATGACGCAGAGCTTGTCTGGATTGGGATATATGCCAGCCTGGGAGATGACATATCCCAGGAATGAGACGATCCTGGCTGCCAGGATGCACTTGGTGGGCTGGAGTTTGAGGCCTGCCTGTCGGATTCGGGTGAAAACCCGGTGGAGGCGCTGAAGGTGGTTGGCCCAGGTCTTGTTGAAAATAATAACGATTCCAAGTAAGCTAGACAGATCTCCCATGTGAGGCCGCTGAGGACAGATTCCATTAGTCTTGAGAAGGTGGCGGGGGCATTACAGAGGCCAAAGGGTAAAACATTAAATTCATAATGTTTCCCGTGCTGGTCGAGAAAGCAGTTTTGCCTGTGTCCTCCGGTTGCACCGGGACTTGCAAGTACCCTGACTGGAGGTGAAGAGTGAAGAACCAAGGGGCGACGTACAGGGAATCTAGGGAGTCGTCTATGTGCGGGAGTGGAGTAGCGTCCTTTGTGGCTACATCGTTAAGACGGTAGTAGTCAACGCAGAAGCGCATCATGCCATCCTTTTTCTTCACGAGGACGACAGGGGAGGACCAGGGGTGGAGGGGGAGATGACTCTGGCTTCAATCATCTCCTGAACCTGGCGGTCTTCCTCTTTCCGTTGCATGGGGTTCTTCCGCCGGGATGGCTGTTGCATCGGTTGGCCTGTCGTGTGGATCTGGTGAGCCAGTTAAGTGGTATGTCCAATATCGGTGGGTCCCGCCACGAACAGATCTTGGAAATCCAGGAGGAGGCAGCCGAGGGTGCCTGATTGGTGTGCGGAGAGATGGTCGGGAATGGGGGACAGAGGGGC
Source organism: Coenobita brevimanus (assembly GCF_032717465.1). Lineage (NCBI taxonomy): Eukaryota > Metazoa > Arthropoda > Malacostraca > Decapoda > Coenobitidae > Coenobita > Coenobita brevimanus. Next base: position 3,582,551 of record NC_136964.1, read on the forward strand.
GGGGAAGCGGGAGGGGGAGGGGGCACAGGGCTCGGCTACCTCCATCTCTCCGATTATGAGTCCTCTAGGGAGAGAGTGAGGGGCGATGGGGCGAGGTTGGCAATTCGGACTGCTGTGATGAGGGGGAGAAATGGTTGGGGGCAAGAGGCAGGCCGAGAGGGTTCCAGGTGGCAGGAGTGGGGAGAATTGGACTGATGTAACCGAGGGCCGGTTGAGGGGCACCCAGGCTTCGTGGTGGGGGGGAATGGTGACAGTGGAGGAAATGGTGGTAGGAAAAGAGGGGGGCAGGGGGGGAAAGGGAAGGGAGGTCAGGGGGAGGAGAGAAAGGGGGGGCAATGAGTCTTCCGGCCAGGGCCGTGGCGTACAGGTGCAGACGGCCCGAGTGGGAGGGTCGGGTGATTTCTGGAACTGGAGCTGTCTGGTGCGGGAATCAATTGTGGCTCCTAACTTCTGTAACAGGTCCAGCCCCAGATATCTGTCGTAATTGCGGCAGGAAGAGTCGAACACAATGAACTTGTGGTGTGTTGACTCCAGCTGATGGGTGTCGACGCATAGGGCCGTGTTTCCTCACGGATTGGCAGGGGGCCATCCCCCGTGTCCACAAGGTAAGTAGCCATCGGGAATAGTGGGACAAAGGTCAACTTGTGACGGGAGAAGTAATGGCTATACAGGCAGGACCTGGCTGCTCCCATGTCGACCAGAAGTCTGGCTTTCACCCCATTCAGCTTCATCTTGTGGTTAACTGGGGTGTGGTATTTGGGGGAAGTGGCCCCAGCCACAATGGGAAGGTGTGGCAGCGGTCCTAAAAATCCAACTGCGGAAGGCCTTCTTCATCTAGCTCCTGTTCCCAGGGTTCGGTCTCCTCCGTGGGTGCTGGTTCGTCCTCTGTTCCTCGTTCTCTAGGGCGGAGACTTTACATTGGCCTGGGGTGGTGGTTTTTCGCCTGGGAGCTTTTAATTGGTCCCTGATATCATGCAGTGGGCACCTGGAGCTGGAAACAGAGAACTCCCAGGGATTCACCAGAATGAGGTTGGGATTCTCTTTGTGACTGGGGCACCAGTGGGTTGGGTGCGCCCTAGGCAGACTGGGTGGTGGGGTGGGGCTGGGGTGAGGCTGGTGTGGGGCATAGGTGGACGTGGCTTGACTGGAGGAACCGGAATGTTCGTGGGGACCTTTTTCACCAAGGTGGTTTGCTGGGGTGTAGGGCAGGAGGTCAGAAGGTGGCGTATCAGTTGGACGTCCTTATCCATGTCTCTGGTAGGGTTATGGATTGTAAAGTGCTCCTTGACCATGCTGGGGAGCACTCTTAGGAGAGTATTAAAAGCGTGTTGCTTTCGGGTTTCATCATCTGCCTACGGGTAGGCAGCAGTGACCAGGCGTCTGTCATGGATTAGAGTATCATCCAAATTGCCATAAAACGTTAGGCTATCCAACTGGGATAGTGCCACCACGTTACCTAGTGATGGAGTGATGGACTGAATCACGAGTTTCATGAAATTCTGGCAGTTGAGCCCCGGGAGGATCATGGGTGCTACATTAGCTGGCTCTTTGCGGGAGTGTGACCGCGATTTATTGCTTGTCATCCTCGAACCTGATATCTAGCAAAGGTTTAATAATTGCCAGGTATGTGTGATCATCATACTGTTCGGGGGTGTATTTAGGCAAATGCACATGCGGTTTGGTCGCCACACTGCAGGCATTTCCTGATTATCTCTTTTGTTTGCACGGTTCAAGAACCACCATTGTCCATTAGTGTAATGCTAGGTGTTTTAGGGTCGGCTTCCCGCTCCTCTAATGCCTAGTGTGCATTTGGGTTCTGTTTGTAGACTGGAGGTTAGACAAATAAGAGAGAGGCAGGACACAAAAATTCAAGGCAACAACCTTACTTGTGTATTGCTAATTTCTACAGTGGAACATGCAGATGTCACAAATACAAATATGTTGGACAACTATAATTCTAAGGCTTAGATATCGGGTGTTAGTATTGCACAGCATACTACTTAGGACATGATTGGGTAAGGTTAATAGCACTTAGGGGAGGTCTGAGGTAATAGGGATAGAATACTGAAGTGTGGTGCTGAAGTATTCGACGAGAGGTGTGGAATGCGAAAGAGCAGAGCTGGGAGTCACTGTGCCGTAGGAATCCAGGATAGGCAGTCCAAATCTGGTCACTTCCCAGAGTGAACTGACTTGTAACAGGTCATATGACGTTGGGCATACCTCGGATTGGGAGGAGTAACAGAGGGACGAGGTAGTGAGAAGTGACTAAGACATAATGATACAAAGAGAAGAAACTTATCTTGAGGAGGGAGGTGGGTGAAGTGTCGGTTCCTAGATGGCATTTCGCAGAAGTAAGGTCATAACACAGTCTATAGATGTCGTTTAGTAAGCTTTGTTGTAGCAAATTCAACTTGTTAAAGTCCTCTGGAAGTAATGCTGTTATTGTTGCTTAAGCTATGTACAGTATAGTACATACATGTATATCACTCCTGCTTTACATCTATCTTTCTATCTATTTATTTATCTATGTACCTATCTATCTATCTATCCATCTATCTTCAGTATCAACTCTCTGTATCTATGTACCTAGCTGTCTTTCTTCCTGCCTATTTGTTAGTCTTAAATCATTATTTATACGGCTTAAAACCAGGATGTCAAGCTGTTATTACTGTCGAATCAATTAGAATACATATATCTTTAACAGAATATTTAAACAAGTTCATCTATCTTTTTATGAATCTACCTCTTCATCTACCGATTTACGTATGTACCTCTATTTCTATCTACCAATGTTTTAAATGTAAATCTTGTGGAGTTTCCCTAAATATCCGTCAATTTGTCTGTCTATCAATTTATCTATCTATCTTTTCATCTATCGATCAACTTTTCTTTCAATGCATCTGTCAGCATCTGTGTCTAGTTATCTGTTTTTACCTATGTATTTAATTTTCAACGGTTTTGTCTATCACTTTTCCTGTGTCCCTCTACCTGTCTATGCACACACCCACCAGTCCGTCGCATCCAAGGTGGCATCATTATGAATACTCTTTTCATAAGCAAACCTTCGTTATATTTACATTAATCACTTTAGAGGTAAGAACAACTTTAGAACTTCATAGAAGCTAATGATACGATTTTACTATGGTGATGGTGGGTCATAGAAGCCCGTGAATGTTTTTACTATCATCTTCAACCTTCTTCTGGAGGGAGCAAGTCGTCGTTGTCGTCTGTACAGCTCCGGACAGATGAAACGGCTACACCCCATCCACCAGCGACTTGGTTGTGGTCTCAGTGGTCCTGGTAACAGTTGCAGGTGGAGGGAGGGGGGGTGTAGGAGGGTGAGGATGGGAGAAATGTGGGCGGAGTTCTATAGGGGGTAGTGTGGGAGGGTGAAGAAGCAGCACAGTCTGGCTGGTGGGAGGGGGAGACGAATGGTTGGGTAGCGGAGACGAGAGTCTGCTGGAGGGTAAGACAGGTGAGTGTGATTAGATGAAAAGAAATTGCAAAAAATGAATTATTATAATATCTGCTGCATATATTGCATTTTATCTACTAAATAAAAACACTGTCTATTATTCACCATCGTATTTGGGTATCCTACTCATTATTATCCTTTGGATATTAGGCAATAAATAAAGATATTGGACGGTCTTTCGGACCCGAACCAATTTCTTCATAACTTTTTTCTTCAGCTATTTCCGTATTCCTATTATCCCTCGTGCTTGAAGTCCCCCTTTTTATCACTTTTTCCTACGCCCTACATTTTTTTTTTAGGCATAAGGCAGTTTAACTTTCTCTTTAAATAACCATATTTGTCAACAAATATTCCTTTCATTAATCTATTTAATTACCTGTTTTCTTTCAATATGCATTTGTCTAATAATGGGTGTTACACCTTAATTGGCGCCGCTATTTGACGTTGTGAATAAATTTGGTCTAAATTTACGCATATATTGCAGTCTCTCTCAAGTAGGCTGGCAACCTCACACATCCTCCCCCCTGCTTTCTCCTTCTCTCGCTACCCGTTCCCTCCTTTCCTTTTGTAGTACTGTTTATCTATTCTTTCTCATATTTTTAACCTCATTCCTTCTTACAAACTTTTAGTGCCATAGGAATTTCTCCTTATCACCTACAGTCCTACTACATGAAAGTGGAAAAAACTGCCATCGGGAAAAGAATAACTGGAAATTTATGGCGAAGGTTACGATATTAGTTATTTAGAATGAAAGTGTTGGCAGATACGCATTCTTGACGTGATTATCACAGCCACAGCATTTCGCCTTCATAAAACAGAAGGACTATAGGTTTCATGCATTACCTCCTTACGTCCAGCATTACTGTGCAGAACGCCATGTATAACACATTAAGGACCACAAGGACAGTACTGGTAGTCATCGTGATTCTCATGAATCTCTCCATAGGCTATTGAAAACAGTGCTTTATGCTTAACTTCAAAATTATGTTCTCATCATGGCAATGATAGGCAAACATAATAAAAACAATATATACAACCAAATTATCATTTATTATACAACAAAGCTCAAACTGCCTCCGTGCTGCAGTCTTAAGAGTGTAACCAGCTCACACAATCACATGTAACCTGAAGAAATTAAATACATGATCCTATATATATATATATATATATATATATATATATATATATATATATATATATATATATATATATATATATATATATTTTAATAACCATGAACAACACTGTTTGATCTAAAATTTATTGTGTTGGGTAAAGCAGAGGACACTAACTAGCATGGCAACCTTCCACACGGAAACCACTATGTTGCACTACACGCCACAGAAACCGATGCACAGACCATGATATCAGCGAAAAGACTATGAGAAGAGTATTGCACGAAGCAGGGTTGCATCACAGGACCCTAGCAAACGTTATGTTGACAAGCCAGAGGATTTTTGGAAGTGTGTCACTGAAGGCGCAACTGCTGGAGAAGGAATAATACTCGGTGAGTATTATTTATGAGGTTTTCGCTTGTATAAACTAAACTATTCAGTCATACATGACCATAAAAATATATTAATAATTACTGCAGGGGGACAACCAATTTCGTTACAACGTCAGTACATGCAGAGGAAATTACTTTGGGCATATAGGGTTACTCGATGTTAAATTTCATGTGTAGAGCCTATATATATATATATATATATATATATATATATATATATATATATATATATATATATATATATATATATATATATATATATATATATATATATATATTGTTACGGAACAGAGAAAGATAACGTACACTTTAAGTGAGAATACTGAGTCACTACTGTCCCGTAAAGTTCCAGGTTCAAAACAAAAGAGTTAGGTAAAATTACAAGTTAAAGTTTAATGCTCAAAATAACAACAAAACATTCAGGACTCATAAGGATAATGTAATGGCAAATAAACAGGTTAAATATATGGTTAACTGCAATAGCCTCTATTAACACGAAATTAGCAAGAGTAAATTTATCTAAGTCAGCCCTGATAAAATGAGATACCAGATAATACTCAGTGAATGCCAGATAAATTATTACAGATACAAACTATTATGAAAAATGACTGACACAACCCAACATTAATCAAAAACCTCACTAGGCCTAAGAATTAACCTTATGCTACACAGTACAAGAAAAAATACAACAGTTATACTCAAATTACACACAGCTGCTAGATGTTTGGAGATTTCTTGCACTCACAATAATAATATCTGTACAGGGGAGGACAGAGATGTGAACAAAATGAGGAGCAGATCTAAGTGGCAATGATGCAGAGACTGAGCTCATTATATAGGGGCCGGCAGAGCTTGATACAAGTTGTAAGAAGGACGCGCAAATGAAGCGATGGGGACAAAGAGATGAAAATCCCGCACTGAATAACAGAGAGAACGACTTACTCTACTATAACGGTAAAAGGGGGGGGGACTGAGGCAGAACACGCTCGTGAACAAACATGCAGCAACTGTGCGTTAAAATTACACAAAGGATGATGAAATCATAGGCTATGTAACACCTCCCCACAAAGAAAAAAAAATTTACAAAGGAAATTTCTTATTACTGTAAAACAATCTGTATATGGCATTACAGAACATGCAAAAGTGTTTCCTAATGTTACAAAACATGATATCTCCCTAGCACGTTCAGTCATAGGTACTTGCCAGTATCCCTCCAGCAAATCAAACCTACTTATGTACCTAGCCTTTCCGATCTTGTCTATGCAATCTTCCACGCGAGGGAGAGGGCAAGTGTCTGTTTTGGTTATCTGATTAACACGTCTGTAGTCAATGCAAAGCCGCTGTGACCCACCTGGCTTAGGGACCAGAGTGACAGGAGAACTCCACTCGCTCTGACAGGGCTCAATCATCTTGTGGTCCAACAGGTAGCCAAGCTCCTTCTGGATGAGAGGAACTTTCACTGGGTTCACACGGTAAGGAGGCAATTTAATTGGCTTTGCGTCTCCAACATCGACATCATGCATCAACACAGTGGTTCTTCCTGGAGTGGCACGGAACACTTGCGGGTACTCCTGCAGTAATGCCGAAAACTCCTGCCTTTCCTCGGGAGGTAGATGAGAAAGCTTAGTCTGGAGATCATTCATGATATCAGGATTCTTCCCCAAACTATCACTCAGGCTCATACTGCATGGGAGAGCTTCACTTGCAGACTCGAGTGGAACAGCTACAGTGCAGACTGGATTATTTTCGTCCCGCCTGTGATATAACTTTAGCATGTTGATGTGACATAGTTGCTTGCTCTTTCTACGATCTGGTGTGGCGATGACATAGTTGACATCACTGAGTTTCTTCTCCACGAAATAAGGACCACTAAACTTGGCTTGAAGAGGTTGCCCATGAACTGGTAGCAGAATCAAAACCTGATCTCCTGGCTGAAAGTGGCGTAACCTGGACTTCTTATCATACCAAGTCTTCATCTTCTTCTGAGCAGCTCCTAAATTCTCTCTCGCCAGTTGTAAAGCAGTGGACAGCCGTTCTTTGAACTTCATCACATACTCCAGCAGGTTGACGTCATCTTCCTCCGACAGTAGTTCAAAAGGTGAGAAGCCCAGTGATTCATTTGGAGATTCTCTTGCAGCAAACACAACGAATGGAAGACCTTTATCTCAGTCTTTCTGATGTTCCAAACAGTATTTCTTGAGCATCGATTTAAGTGTTTGATGATATTTCTCCAACGCTCCTTGGGTCTGGGGATGGTAAGCTGAAGACGTGATCTGGGTGATGCCCAACTCTTTCAGAGACTGCTTGAAAACGTTTGACATGAAATTACTTCCCCGGTCTGACTGTACCTCCTTGGGCAGACCAAAGTTTGTGAAGAACCCTAGCATTTCCTTAACCACGTTCTTTGCTGAGATATTTCTAAGTGGAATGGCTTCAGGATAACGAGTAGCCATATCAATCATGGTCAACACATAAGAAAATCCTGAAGAAGTCTTAGGAAGAGGGCCCACAATATCCACCAACACACGGGTGAAAGGCGCCTCAAAAGGAGGAATGGGAACTAGAGGTGCAACCTTTTCAGTCTGATTACACTTCCCAACAACTTGACAGGTGTGACAAGACTTACAATACCAGGAAACATCCCTGAAGATACCTGGCCAGTAGAAGTGTTTCAAATTGCGTGCCACAGTCTTCCTCACTCCAAGGTGTCCTGCCAAACTGGAATCATGAGCCACTCTAATGATATCCTGCCTACAAACACGAGGGATGACAACTTGATGTACAACCTCCCATTCACAGTCGGCTGATGCTGTTGGGGTCTCAATTCCTCATAAGTACTCCTGACTTTACATAATAACAAGTAGAAGCACCGGCTGACTCTACTTCACTGTAAGCAGAGTTAGCTAGACCTTTCAACTCAGGGTCAGCAACCTGCAACTCAACCAACTCTTGACGAGACAAATTATCAACACTACGGGGTACTGCCTCATCTGGTGAGTGGTCCAAATTAGCAAGAAAAGTGTCAGCTAGGATAACATCATCATCATCATCATCCTCTAAATCACCAGTAACTTTAGACTTAGCCCTAGTGACAACACATGCAGGGAACACATCAGGGACATCACAATCCTGGGACACAGCCACTGGCTCACTAGACAACTGAGGAGCTGGACACACTTGACTTCCACCAATATCATTTCCAAGTAAGAAAGTTACACCTGACATTGGGAGTGTCTCAACCAACCCAACCATAACGGAACCATTAACAAAACCAGACTCTAAATTCACTCTGCACAGAGGGACAGAGAAGTAATTATTCCCTACACCTTGTAAGATTACAGTTTCATCAGAGGAATTAACATTAGAGCCTAGAACACTGGTCAGCATAAGGGATTGGCAAGCACCTGTATCACGATATATTTGAACTGATTTCCTGTCATTACTGTCCAGAGGACTGACAAAACCATCAGACAGGAAATTAGCACATGAACTCTTGAGAGTGTCACCCACGTTACTGCTCAAAAGAGGAGCTCCATCATGAGAATTTAAGTTACCCCTCAAAGCAGGTTCAGTTAACTCAGTTAACGAATTCTGGGAACTCTCAAGAGTGAACACTAGACCAATTGACTGAATATTTAAAGACTCCTTTTTGTTCACATCACGCTGTCTCCTGAAACATCTCTCCGTAGTATGACCAAGCTTACTACAACAAGTACATTTACTTTTCTGAAATCTAGAGGTGAAGCTGGTATTTACTTCCTGAGAAACATCACCTTTATTCTCTTTCCTGTTACCTGTACTCTGAGTAGAGGCAACGTACTTACTCTCAGCTTTCCCTTTTTCTTTAGAATATCTCTTGTGAGTGAGAACATATTCATCAGCTAAAACTGCAGCATCAGACAAATTATCTATTCTTTTCTCATCAAGATATAGGCTTACATCTTTACTAATACACCTTTTGAAGTCCTCCAGCAAAATCATCTGCTTAAATTTACCAAAATCAGAATCCACATTCTTAGAATTTAACCACTGCTCTAACAAATCTTCTTTGATTTTTGCATACTCAATATGGGATTGCTTATCTTGCTTGTAAGTTGTCCTAAATTTTACTCTATAAGCTTCAGGAACAAGCTCATAGGCCTTAAGAATCAAGCTCTTAACTACATCATAATTATCAGACTGATCCTGAGGCAAAGATGCATAAGTTACTTGAGCTTTACCGGTGAGAACAGTTTGAAGGAGTACTGGCCAATACTCCTTGGGCCAATTAAAACCTGTAGCTACCCTCTCAAACAACTGAAAATACTTTGTTAAATCAGATTCATTAAAAGGAGGGACAAGTTTAACATTTTTAGCCACATCAAAATCATCAGAGCTAGATGATCCAGTTCCACCTTGTTTCATGCGATACTCATGGTCTGCCTGAATCCTGGCAAGTTCAATTTGTGCCTGAGCCTGTACCTGTGCCTCTTGAATACGAGCATTTGCCTGAAATTCAGCCTCCTTAACACAAGCCTCCTTAGCCTGAGACTCAACCTCCTTAGCACGTGCTTGAAATTCAGCTTCCTTCACACGAGCCTCCTGCAGGGCTAGCTGTAACTTAGCTAATTCAATCTGCGTTTGCTCATTTGGAGGAGTTACTGTACATTAAACAAGCTTTCATTAATCATGTCAACAATCTGATCTTTAGAATGATGAGAACGAACAGCAATTCCCAATTGTTGAGCAACAAGCTTAGGTTCATTCTTTGTTCTGTTTTCTATATCACACACTGTTTGCACATTTGACAAAAAATCTTTGGCTTCATCAAGTGTAGTAATAGTAGACATCATGAATAAGTCACAGTCGCAAAATATCAAGCAATATCCTTATGATAATATCCTGAATATCCTGATGAGAGGTCGCCAAATTTATGTTACGGAACAGAGAAAGACAACGTACACTTTAAGTGAGAATACTAAGAGTCACTACTGTCCCGTAAAGTTCCAGGTTCAAAACAAAAGAGTTAGGTAAAATTACAAGTTAAAGATTAATGCTCAAACGAACAACAAAACATTCAGGACTCATAAGGATAATGTAATGGCAAATAAACAGGTTAAATTTATGGTTAACTGCAATAGCCTCTATTAACACGAAATTAGCAAGAGTAAATTTATCTAAGTCAGCCCTGATAAAATGAGATACCAGATAATACTCAGTGAATGCCAGATAAATTATTACAGATACAAACTATTATGAAAAATGACTGACACAAGCCATCATTAATCAAAAACCTCACTAGGCCAAAGAATTAACCTTATGCTACACAGTACAAGAAAAAATACAACAGTTATACTCAAATTACACACAGCTGCTAGATGTTTGGAGATTTCTTGAGCACTCACAATAATAATATCTGTACAGGGGAGGACAGAGATGTGAACAAAATGAGGAGCAGATCTAAGTGGCAATGATGCAGAGACTGAGCTCATTATATAGGGGCCGGCAGAGCTTGATACAAGTTGTAAGAAGGACGCGCAAATGAAGCGATGGGGACAAAGAGATGAAAATCCCGCACTGAATAACAGAGAGAACGACTTACTCTACTATAACGGTAAAAGGGGGGGGGACTGAGGCAGAACACGCTCGTGAACAAACATGCAGCAACTGTGCGTTAAAATTACACAAAGGATGATGAAATCATAGGCTATGTAACAATATATATATATATTTATATCTATCTATCTATCTATCTATATCTATATCTATATCTATATCTATCTATCTATCTATATACATTCAGGTATTTAATTTTTTTCAGGTAGCACGGAGGCAGTTTGAGCTTTGTTGTATAATAAATGATAATTTGGTTGTATATATTGTTTTTATTATGTTTGCCTATCATTGCCATGATGAGAACATAATTTTGAAGTTGAGCATAAAGCACCGTTTTCAATAGCCTATGGAGAGATTCATGAGAATCACGATGACTACCAGTACTGTCCTTGTGGTCCTTAATGTGTTATACATGGCGTTCTGCACAGTAATGCTGGACGTAAGGAGGTAATGCATGAAACCTATAGTCCTTCTGTTTTATGAGGGCGAATTGCTGTGGCTGTGATAATCACGTCAAGAATGCGTATCTGCCAACACTTTCATTCTAAATAACTAATATCGTAACCTTCGCCATAAATTTCCAGTTATTCTTTTCCCGATGGCAGTTTTTTCCACTTTCATGTAGTAGGACTGTAGGTGATAAGGGAGAAATTCCTATGGCACTAAAAGTTTGTAAGAAGGAATGAGGTTAAAAATATGAGAAAGAATAGATAAACAGTACTACAAAAGGAAAGGAGGGAACGGGTAGCGAGAGAAGGAGAAAGCAGGGGGGAGGATGTGTGAGGTTGCCAGCCTACTTGAGAGAGACTGCAATATATGCGTAAATTTAGACCAAATTTATTCACAATGTCAAATAGCGGCGCCAATTAAGGTGTAACACCCATTATTAGACAAATGCATATTGAAAGAAAACAGGTAATTAAATAGATTAATGAAAGGAATATTTGTAGACAAATATGGTTATTTAATGAGAAAGTTAAACTGCCTTACGCCAAAAAAAAAAAATGTAGGGCGTAGGAGAAAGTGATAAAAAGGGGGACTTCAAGCACGAGGGATAATAGGAATACGGAAATAGCTGAAGAAAAAAGTTATGAAGAAATTGGTTCGGGTCCGAAAGACCGTCCAATATCTTTATTTATTGCCTAATATCCAAAGGATAATAATAATGAGTAGGATACCCAAATACGGTGTTGAATAATAGACAGTGTTTTTATTTAGTAGATAAAATGCAATATATGCAGCAGATATTATAATAATTCATTTTTTGTAATTTCTTTTCATCTAATCACACTCACCTGTCTTACCCTCCAGCAAACTCTCGTCTCCGCTACCCAACCATTCGTCTCCCCCTCCCACCAGCCAGAATGTTCTGCTTCTTCACCATCCCACACTACCCCCTATAGAACTCCGCCCACATTTCTCCCCTCCTCACCCTCCCACATCCCCCCTCCCTCCACCTGCAACTGTTACCAGAACCACTGAGACCCAAACCAAGTCGCTGGTGGATGGGGTGTAGCCGCTTCATCTGTCCGGAGCTGTACGTACAGTCGCCAAACTTTCCACCTGGGCCACCTAGCAGATAGAGGTGGGTAAATGGCAACAATGCATCTGTTTGTTCGTGTGTACAGCTCCGGACATAAATTCGTGATACACGATAATCTGCCACCAGAGATCAGGTTAATCACACACGACTACCCCCTCCTAACTCCCCCTCCTTACCCCCACGAAACACTGATTTTTTGGGCGGATGGATCGGAGATATGAAGCTTCGCTCACTCTAACGTCTTGCTGCATGTAATGTTACTTTCATTTATCTCACTATTAGTTGTATTATCAAGTGCATAAATCCTTATTCAGTTCCATGAGAAGTGATTATAATCGAAGTTTTAGCAGATTTCAATACAATGACCCTTACGTATTGAGTCTGGTTTCCAAAAACTTATCCAACGTGTTCTAAGCGATAGACTAAAATCCATGTAACAATTGAAAGTTATGTGGCCAGATAAGTCCCTCTCTTGCCTTGCCATCTGGACAGCCACATATACACCCACCTACTTATCCACCTACCCACTCAACCCATCCAAAACAACACACTGACCTCACCCCTGCCACCCACCCAGCCCACCGATCCTTGCTATCCACCCTGCTAACCCACGAATGCCACACACGAAGTTCACCCAACAATGCCACTCAACTCATTTACTCAATCATTCTCCACCCTGCACCCATCCTGCCACCCAGCCCAACCACCCACTAAGATAATCCCGACCACACAATCGTCTCAGCCACCCTGGCGACCAACGGTGCCCACTCACCCTGGCGACTCACTTTGTCTACACATCCCGACAGTCTATCTTGCCCACCGACCCCTACCACCCACCCTCACCAGTCACAAATTCCACCCACCCTTCCCACTCACGAATTCCACCCACCCTGGTCACCCAACAATGCCATTCATCTCATCCATCCACACAACCCTCTCAACTCTCCCTGAACACTCCCTACCAACCTCACGCTGCCCATCCTGTCCACCCACTCCTCCCACCGACCCACCCGCCCATCCACCCTTCTTACCCAACCCCATTCACTCATTTGAAGCCGACTTATCCATCAAACTTATCTTATCCAAACCTATCGTACCGACCCCTCCCCGACCACCCACACATCCAGCCATCTACCCACCCAGCCCACCAAAGGCATCCACTCACTAACCCATTTACATCTACAACCCACCCAAAACCACTTCAAACACCACACCTAACAACTCCCCCCCCCCCCTCCACCATTACCACTGTCCACCCACCCTGTCGATGCACCGAACTTCATCAACTCCACCCACCCAACCAACTTACTCACACACACACACACACACACACACACACACACACACACACACACACACACACACACACACACACACACACAGAAAAACAAAACATGCATAATCAGACAGACAGACAGACAGAAAAGAGAGAGAGAGAGAGAGAGAGAGAGAGAGAGAGAGAGAGAGAGAGAGAGACACAAAACACGCGTAAACAGACAGACAGACAGACAGACAGACAGACAGACACACACACACACACACACACACACACACACACACACACACACACACACACACACACACACACAGAGAGAGAGAAACAAAACACGCATAAACAGAGAGACAGAGATACAGAGAGAGATAGAGAAAAAAGAGAGAGAGAGAGAGAGAGAGAGAGAGAGAGAGAGAGAGAGAGAGAGAGAGAGAGAGAGAGAGAGAGAAACACGCATAATCAGACAGAGAGACAGACAGACAGAAAAACACACACACACACACACACACACACACACACACACACACACACACACACACACACACGGATACACGCACACACACACTGTTCCCCTATTCAAGAAAGGAAATAATAAGGGTCGACTTAACTATAGAGCAGTATCTCTGACCAGTGTTGTATGCAAGGTACTAGAAAAACTAATGAGAAAAACTGAGCTAAACCAACTGCAATAATATAATACGATGACAGAAAGACAGTTCGGTTTTAGAAAAGGAAAATCGTTACAAATCTATTAAGCTACTATGATAGAGTTGCAGAAACACTACGGAAAAGAGAAGGATGGGTGAACGGTATCTATTTTGATGTTAAGGAAGCATTTGACAAAATACCGCACAAAAATTTTTTATTGAAGCTGTGCCATCAAGGAGGAATCCAAGGTAATCTGTTTCGTTGGATGCAGGATTTTCTCAGAAAAGGGAAGTGAGAACAGTACTAAGGAGTAATTACTCATGATGGAGGGAAGTGACTAGCTGAGTTCCAGAGGGCTCAGTGATGGCACCAATTATGTTTTTAGTATATAATAATGATATAGGCTAGACAGGAGCATTTGAATGGGATGTTATCTAAATATGTTTGCTGATGATGCAAAAATACAAAGGAGAATTACAGACTCGTGCAGAGAGCTACAAGAAGAATTAAACAAACTTCCTAAATAGAGCAATAGATGGCAAATGGAAGTCTATGTGGACATATGCCATGTTATTAAGTTTGGTAAAAGTGGAAAAGGACCAGATCGGGATTATAAGATAGGAAGTTCAACCCTACACATATCAGAAAAGAAGAAGGTCCTAAGAGTGATTATCAATAATTGACTTTTTCTCCGGCAGACCACATAAATAAGGTACGAAACATGGACACACTACTTGCTAGTATGAGAATAGCATTGACATATATAAATGAAGGCATGCCGAGAAAGATAATTACCTCATTCATCAGACCAACCCTCGAATTTGCATCAGTGGTCTGGAATCCTCATCTCAAAAAACACATAGATAAGATTAAAAAAGTACAATGGGCTGCTGCAAGATAGGTACCAAGGTTAAAGGATCTAAGCGATGAAGAAAGACTAGAAAAACTGAACCTACCAATACTACAAGAGAGAAGGAAGAGGAAACATGATGACGCTATATAAATACATCTCAGGGAAAGATAGAATAGTCATCAATGAGTATATAACCTATGGAGAAGCATCAGCAAGAGGATACGGAAAAAAATAAGGCACAAAAAGAGAGGTGAGAAAGGAAATTCAGTTTCCCAAATAGGGCAGCTGATCAGTGGAATGCCCTACCGAATGAAATAATGCGTGCCAAAACTATTCATAAATTTAAGATAATGTATGATAAAAATGGTTTAATACGCGTGACAGTACGACCTTGACTCATTCTTGTAAAGCTACAATTAGGTAAGAACAGATATATGCACACACACACACACACACACACACACACACACACACACACACACACACACACACACACACACACACACACACACACACACACACACACACACACACACACACACACACACACACACACACACGCTGGCGCAGTGGTAACGTTCTCGCTTGCCATCTGGTAGATGGGAGTTCGCCCCTCGCTCAGGTTGTGAAAAGTTTTACTGACGAAGTAGGTGGTTACTGTATCCCTAGAGCAAGGGGACGGGTGTGTGGGTGTTCTCAGCTCCCTTCCGGAAGGGTAAACCTGCTGACGATCACGACCATCAAGTGATTCTGACCGACCCGGTGAATTACACTCACACACATACACAGATGCGGAAGGGTGGGAAAGGAGGGAGGGAGGATTTGGGGACGGTGAAGGGGACGGATGAGGTGTGAAAGTGTCTAGCACTGATCTAATAGCAGCTTGCACAGAACATTGACTCGTATCTCCGACATAAACCCTTTAATTCTGCTATATTATGCATGACTCAACCTCCTGCTATCGCGCGTTCAGCTATCGTGTTTATTTGCTATCACGCAAACATCAAATGCACAACCATACATGCTATCACGCACCCCAAGACCACTATCACGCGTCGAGTTTGAAGACAGGCTAAGCGAAACTTATTCACACCGCACTTCATACGAGGTTTTCCGAGGATACGATGGTTAATCGGAACGGTAACGTGGTAAAATTGCCGATGATACCACAGGCCAAGGACCTTGCCACAGGCATTTGGAATGCATCTGAACGGATTCCTGCCGAGGATACAACGGGCAAAACAGTGTGAACAAAACCCATTCGACTCGAAAGAATATATCGTACTACAGCATTGAAATTTAGCCTAACACTGAATACTTATTAATATTGTATTTTAGAATAAATATCAATCGTTTTGAAACCCTTATAAAGAGTTAATATTTCATATGCCGAGAAAACTGTGATGTCGATAAAGTAATCACGTGTTTACAACTGAGACGGGGCTCTGGCAACAGTATGAGGAACGTGTGTGATAGCTTGCAAGTTTTGTTCCACTTAAATCTTCCTCGGCCGTTCCTGATACGATATACCGTGTGATACCCCCTTTAGCTGTGGACACTGAGAAATCATGGAGACAGATAAAGCGATCTGGTGGCAATTAAGCTACTCCCAAGCCTCGGAACCCATCAAACCACCCAAGCCTTAATCCTTATAAAAATGTGATGGTCTTTTATGTTGTTTATTTATTCATTAAACTGTTATTATTTATATAATAATGCTTTATTTCATGTTGGAGGAGAGATTAGCAGGAAATCGCAGGCCTAAAGTGGTTAAAAGTTAGAAAAAAGGGCCACCGAGAAATACAATTAGAAATTTTCCCATTGATTGTTCAGTTCAGCTATCGCGTATTCAGCTATCACGCGCGTTTGCTGTGACCAATTAGGCGCGATAGCAGGGGGTTGAGTTGTGAGTATTTCCATTAGGATCTCATGATATGCCATCCAATTCGCAATAATTTTAATGAGCGAATACTTTGGTAACATTAAATAACATAACTATGCTAGTTTCAGTACGGTATTACATGCTGTTCATAATGTTCAATAATTATACAGTCAACCATCAAACGTAATTCGTAAGACGTGAGGCCAATCTTCCTCGGGGATAAACAACACTGAGGATGATTAATGAGTGAAGTTGTTGTGAACTACTCCCAGTGTGTGTGTGTGTGTGTGTGTGTGTGTGTGTGTGTGTGTGTGTGTGTGTGTGTGTGTGTGTGTGTGTGTGTGTCTGTGTCTGTGTGTGTGTGTGTGTGTGTGTGTGTGTTTCCGCGTGTTTTGTTTCTCTTAGGGCGAGTCCACATGTGCTCTCGAACATATATTGGGAACACGGCAGGCAACATGTTCGGAAACATATTTGGAGCAGTATTTGGACAGATGTATGCAAACAAGTTTCAGTACAGTTTCGAAGACTTGCAGGATAGGTGATGGGATGAATGTATCCATACCAGGTAGTTGAGACTTCATCAGTTTCTGTGTGTGTGTGTGTGTGTGTGTGTGTGTGTGTGTGTGTGTGTGTGTGTGTGTGTGAGTCAGTTGGTTGGGTGGTGGAGTTGATGAGGTTGAGTTGGTGGGTGTAGTACTTCGGTGCATCGCCAGGGTGGGTGAACAGTGGTAATGATGGAGATGGGGGGAGGGGCAGTTGTTGGGTGTGGTGTGTGGAGTGGTTTTGGGTGGGTTGTAGAGGTAAATAGGTTAGTTAGTAGATGAGTTTCGTGGGCTGGGTGGGGAGGTGGCTGAATATGTGGGTGATAGGGGAGGGGTCGGAAAGTTAGGATTAGATAAGATTAGTTTGATAGATTAGTCGGGTTCAGAAGGGTGAATGGGGTGGCGGAGTGAATGGGGTTGGGTAAGAAGGGTGGATGGGTGGGTGGGTCGGTAGGAGGAGTGGGTGGACAGGATGGGCAGCGTGAGGTGGGCGAAGAGTGTTCAGGGAGAGGTGGGAGGGTTGTGTGGATGGCATTGTTGGGTGACCAGGGTGGGTGGAATTCGTGAGTGGGAAGGGTGGGTGGAATTTGTGACTGGTGAGGGTGGGTGGTAGGGGTCGGTGGGCAAGATAGATTGTCGAGATGTGTGGGCAAAGTGAGTCGCCAGGGTGAGTGGGCACTGCTGGTCGCCAGGGAGGCTGAGACGATTGAGTGGTCGGGATTATCTAAGTGGGTGGTTGGGTTGGGTGGCAGTATGGGTGCAGGGTGGAGAATGAATGAGTAAATGAGTTGAGTGGCATTGTTGGGTGAACTTCGTGTGTGGCATTCGTGGGTTAGCAGGGTGGATAGCAGGGATCGGTGGGCTGGGTGTGTGGCAGGGGTGAGGTCAGTGTGTTGTGTTGGATGGGTTGAGTGGGTAGGTCGATAAGTAGGTGGGTGTATATGTGGCTGTCCAGATGACAAGGAAAAGAGAGGGACTTATATGGCCATATAACTTT
Organism: Coenobita brevimanus; assembly: GCF_032717465.1. Classification (NCBI taxonomy): domain Eukaryota; kingdom Metazoa; phylum Arthropoda; class Malacostraca; order Decapoda; family Coenobitidae; genus Coenobita; species Coenobita brevimanus. Next base: position 3,600,866 of record NC_136964.1, read on the forward strand.
CAATTGTTACATGGATTTTAGTCTATCGCTTAGAACACGTTCGATAAGTATTTGGATATCTGACTCTATACATTAAGGTCATTGTATTGAAATCTGCTAAAACTTCGATATAATCACTTCTCATGGAACTGAAGATGGATTTATGCACTTGATAATACACCTAATAGTGAGATAAATGAAAGTAACATTACATGCAGCTAGACGTGAGAGTGAGCAAAGCTTCATATCTCCTATCCATCCGCCCAACAAATCAGTGTTTGGTGGGGGTAAGGTGGGGGAGTTGGGGGGGGAAGGGAAGACGTGTGCGATTGACCTGGCTTCTTGTGGCAGATTATCCTGTATCACGAATTTCTGTCCGGAGCTGTAAATGCTCGATGAAAGTTCGGATCATCAACTCTCTTCGTCCATAGTGAACCTCCGCCAGAGTCAGAATTCATCCAATAAATGGAGTTGGGTGGGGAGAAAAATGTCTCAGGAGTAAGGAGGCTCTCCCATCGACTCAGCCAGTTGCATGAAACTGGTAGCATAGAAAATTGTTGTGTGCTACAGGTCGCACAGACCAAGGCCAAATAAATATGACTATATTAATTTTATAAGAAGGTAATATATATGATATATATAATATGCTAGAAAAGTCGTCGTAGTCGTCGTCTACCCACCTTTCGCGGCTAGGTGGCCCAGGTGGAAAGTTTGGCGACTGTACATGCACTGTAAAACAACAACATAAAACAGATATCTGAACCTAGTTGAGGTTGGAGATTATAAGGGTAAAACACTCAAGTGTCATGCTTAAGTACTCGACGAGTGGTGTGGAATGCGAAAGAGCTGAGTCGAGAGTCACTGTGCTGTAGGAATCCAGGATAGGCAATCCAAATGTGGTCACTTCCCAGAGCGAACTGACTTCTCTCAAATCCTACGACCATGAGGATATCTAGTAATGGGAGGAGTAACAGAGGGACGAGGTAGTGAGGGGTGACTAAGACATGATGATACAAAGAGAAGAAACTAATTTTGAGGAGGGAAATGGGTGAAGTGTCAGTTCCTAGGTGGCATTTCACAGGAACAAGGTCATAACACAGTCTATAGATGTCGTTTAGCAAGCTTTGTTGTAGCATATTCATCTTGTTAAAGTCCATTGGAAGTAAAGGTTTTATTATTGCTTGAGCACTGTGTAATGCTTGGTGTTTCAGGATCGGCTTCCCGTCCTTCTAACGCCTAGTGTGCAGCTGGGTTCTCTTTCTAGACCGGAGCTTGGACAAATAAGAGAGAGGCAGGACAGAAAAACTGAAGGGAACAACCTTACATGTGTATTGCTAAATTCTACAGTGAAACGGGCAGATGTCACAAATACAATTATGCTGGACAAATATAATTCTAAGGCTTATATATCGGGTGTGAGTATCGCACAGGATACTACTTAGGACACGATCGGGTAAGGTGAACAGCACTTAGGGTAGAGAAGCTAAACACTATTATTTTGGGAAGGTCTTGGTTCTGTGTACTGGTGAAGTTTGTAACACTATTTTCACAGCTGGCAGGGTAACTGCTTTGTCGGTCGGGTCGTTGATTATTACTCTTGGACTGGGGCCTCCGTTTGATTTTAACGTGAGGCGGTGTCACTATCTGGTAGCGTCTTCACTGAGATAGACCCTTATTTCACTGCCTTCCCGTGTTCACTGTTTCACTGTTACCTTACTTATTCCACCTTTCTTTTATATCATTACTGATGTTTTGTGCACTGACTTTCCATATTCTGACATTCACTGTTCTGCCCTTACTTCACTATATCACCAACACTATGTTTTCACCATTACTCACTCTCAGAAATGGACTGGCGGTCAGGTACAAGGGCGGCAAAGACGACTCAGCCTCACTACTGATGTGGTTGAGTTCTGCCAGTTGCCTCCGTATTAAGGGGCCCAAGATCACGTGTTGCGGCGTCCTCTTTCGTCCAGGGCTGCTGGTGGCGATGGGTCCTGCACTTTCATGGCTTGGGGCGGGAGTCTGGCCCTCCAGGCTGGGGCTGAAAAGCTGCCTGAATCTCTCGTTCAGGCGCCTGGCAGAGACGAAGATCTCCGGTGTCGGGGCGAAGGGATGTCCCGCCCGGGGGTCCTGGGGGCTGTGGTCTCCAGCGGTCAGAGACACGTCAGGAATGGACTGCAGCATCAGCCTCCGTCAGGGTCCATCATGTGGGTCCTCTTAGGAACCCGCTACAGAGAGAAGAGCCCGGTGGTTGTAACAGGGCCTCTTTAATAATCCCTCAGGCTGAGGTCTCCCTTCGGGTTGTAGTTTCGTGGACAGGAGTCAGCACCTGACGGAAGAGCTGTTACCGGCCGTCTCCTGCTGTAGGGTGCGGCTACTGGCCATGGTCTTTTAGGGGTGTAGTTAACACGCGTCGATAAGGCCTGGCTACTGGCCGTGGCCTGGGGAAGAGAGAGGCTATAGGCCGTCTCAAGGGCACCTTCGGAGCGGTTACCAGCTTTCTCCTCCTTTCTCTCGGAGCAACTGCAGGCCATCTCCTGTAGGAGGGTCGAGCAGCTACCGGCCATCTCTTGAGGGGCACCTTCAGAGCAGCTACCGGCCTTCTCCTGACGATGATGGGAGCGGCTACCGGCTGTCTCCTTGTTACCTCCGGAGCGGCTGCAGGCCGTCTCCTGTAGGAGGGTCAAGTGGCTACTGGCCGTCTCGTTTAGGGCACCATCACAGCGGCTTCTGTCTGTCTCCTGACGAAGGTGGGAGCGGCTACCGGCTGTCTCCTTGTTACCTCCAGAGCGGCTGCAGGCCGTCTCCTGTCGGAGGGTTGAGTGGCTACTGGCCATCTCAGGGATGTTGACTGGAGCTAGAGCAATAGCTCCACCCCGTGGTTGTTGGTGGTTGGTTCGCCCAGAAGGTAGTCTCGTATTCCTGCTATGGTGGTGGCAGGCGAGCTCCAGGTCATAGGTGCACGCGGCCCAGGCGGACTTATGTCCCTGTCACCCGTAGTCCAGGCACACTGTATTTGCTCCTCTGTGGGCCCCTCCTGGGGGTGTTGGGTTGCCCTCGGTGAATACTCTGGGAAAAAGCCACATCCCTGTGACTGGAGGTGGTATGCTTTGGTGTCATAAGTGTGGAAGACTGACTGTAGGTGTTGGAGGAGGGGGTGCCAGGCTGTGGTGACAGGATTCTCATCTAGCTGAGCATCACAGGTGATGAAGAGGGTGGATGGGTTGGTGGAGGAGCAGAGGAGTCATAGGAGGTGAAGGGGTCCACGGACTCGATATTTTCGTCCGAAGGGCAGAGCCCATACGGCTCGGCGAATCCTCATGGTGGTAGGTTTTGTCTTCTGTGCAGGGCTGTGCTGAATGCTGCAGATGGACTTGAGTGTGTGACTTTATGTCGGGGTAATGCATCGCAACATATCCGGGGAATGTAGGTGGCTGGGGTGTGGGATGGGGCAGGCGTGGTCGAGGGGGCGTGTGTGGGTGGTGGGCAGGGAGATTTGGGGCCAGGGGTGGGTGATGGCTGGGGCAGGGGTGGGGTGGGTTGAGGGGGTGGGGGCACATGGGTGGGGCCCGTGGTGCTGGGTGTAGGGGATGGGGAGGTTTGTGGCGAGGAGGTGGGGGAGAGGTGAGGAGTTAGTGGTGTCGGTGAGCTATCAGGTGAGGTGTGAGGCTGCATGGTGTGAGGTGGAGGTGGCGGGGGAAGGGGAGGGAGAGAGAGATGGCGAGGGGGAGATGTAGCAGGCATAGGAGGTAGAAGGAAGCGGCCTGGGAGCAGTGGGTGGGGCGGGGATCAGGGCAGGGGCAGGGGAGGCGGAAGCGTGAAAGGGGCATATGTGAAGGTTTTGGAGAGTGCGAGAAGTTCCGTGATATTCGACTGTCACCTGGTAAGGATAAGGGACACGAATGATGGTATGGGGCTCCGTCAAGCGCTGCGTGAGCTTGTGGGGGGTGAGGAGTTGCACTATCATAACAGTGTCTCCTGGCTTGTAGGGGTTGGAGGCGGTGTCGGGGGGGATGTCCAAGTTGTTTTGAAGGTGGGTTAGCTGTCATTTGTGATGGTGTTGTGGGTCAGAGGTGGGAATAGAGGTGGGGGGCTGTAAGTGTTGCAGAAGGGGTTTGAGCAGAGGTGTTTCCCCGAACAATTGCTCGTATGGTGAACTTCCGTCCTCTTGGGGGCAGTTGATGCCCCTTTGCACGATTTTTACATAGGTGGTCCAGTCGTCGTCTTTGGTGGCTTCTATCCGGGTACGGAATTGATTCATCAACGTTCGATGGCTCCGTTCGCAGATGGAATTTCCTTGGGGCCAGTAAGGGGACGAATGAGAGATGTTATAGACAAATTTGTGGGCTAGCTCCTCCCAGATTTTGCTGGTGAACTCCAGTGTGTTAACGGAGTGGATTGCCTGTGGGATGCCAAAGTATGGAAACGCGTGACGAATCTTGGCGTCAGCTACTGTGATAACGTGGTGTTCTTTCGCTGGGCAGGCTACGTCAAATTTTGAGTAAGTATCAACGAACGTGATTACGTAGAGATAGCCTGATTTCGGGGGTAGAGGTCCCACTATGTCGGTCGCCAGCAACTGCCAAGGTTTGTGGATGGTAATGTGTCCTGATGGGCCAGCGGTACGGGTGATGTCCTTACCCAATGCACACACTTGGCAAGATTGGATAATCTTCTTGGCTAGGGTGGAGTGATTGGGCGCCCAGTAGGCGTTGTTAAAGACCTGCAGGAGTTTTTTCGTGCCCAGGTGAATGCGGCTGTGGGTATGGAGATGCCGAATGGGGTCGAGAGTGGTGTCAGGGGCTAGGATGATATGCCCAGACAGACTGAGCAGGTGGTCACCCTGGTGATATTGCTTCTTGAAGAGATGCTGGGGGATCCAGGGGGGTCGTTCTTTATGATGCCACTGCTGGAGGAGGTCTGGTTCCAGCTGGATGGCATTGATAAGGAGTCAGGAGAGGGCATCTGCGTTGGTGTGGAATTTGCTGGTGCGGTACGAGATTTCACAGTTGAACACCTCCAGGGTTTCATGCCATCTGATGAGCTGGGCATTGTGGGTGTCAGATTGCCGCAGCCATTGGAGGGACCGGTGATCAGTGATGATAGTAACTTGAGTCCCTGATAAGTATGCCTGGAAGTGCTTGAGTGCCCAGATGATGCCCAGGCACTCCCTCTTAGTGGCGGCCTAATTCTTTTCTGCCTGATTGAGGGTACGGCTGGCGTAGGCGATGATGTGCCAGCACAGTGCCAATCGCGATCAGGGAAACGTCGGTGTAGAGCCGGAATGGGAGGGCATAGTTGGGAAAGGCCACTACTGGGTCGGAAACGAGTTCGTCCTTAAGTTGTTGGAAGGCGGCTCGTCTCTCGTCCATCCAGACGAACGGTTCTCCCTTATGGGTCAGATCATGGAGTGGCTTGGCAATGTGAGTGAACCACTTCAGAAAACGCCAGTAATAGGACGTTAGGCCGAAGAAGTCTCGAATTTTTTGCACGTCTTGTGGTGGGGTTATGTCTGCAATGACGCAGAGCTTGTCTGGATTGGGATATATGCCAGCCTGGGAGATGACATATCCCAGGAATGAGACGATCCTGGCTGCCAGGATGCACTTGGTGGGCTGGAGTTTGAGGCCTGCGTGTCGGATTCGGGTGAAAACCCGGTGGTAGCGCTGAAGGTGGTTGGCCCAGGTCTTGTTGAAAATAATTACGATTCCAAGTAAGCTAGACAGATCTCCCATGTGAGGCCGCTGAGGACAGATTCCATTAGTCTTGAGAAGGTGGCGGGGGCATTACAGAGGCCAAAGGGTAAAACATTAAATTCATAATGTTTCCTGTGCTGGTCGAGAAAGGAGTTTTGCCTTTGTCCTCCAGTTGCACCGGGACTTGCAAGTACCCTGACTGGAGGTCAAGAGTGAAGAACCAGGAGGCGCCGTACAGGGAAACTAGGGAGTCGTCTATGTGCGGGAGTGGAGTAGCGTCCTTTGTGGCTACATCGTTAAGCCGGCAGTAGTCGACGCAGAAGCGCATCATGCCATCCTTTTTCTTCACGTGTAAGACAGGGGAGGACCAGGGGTGGAGGGGGAGATGACTCTAGCTTCAATCATCTCCTGAACCTGGCGGTCTTCCTCTTCCCGTTGCATGGGGTTCTTCCGCCGGGATGGCTGTTGCATCGGTTGGCCTGTCGTGTGGATCTGGTGAGCCAGTTAGGTGGTATGTCCAATATCGGTGGGTCCCGCCGCGAACAGATCTTGGAAATCCAGGAGGAGGCAGCGGAGGGTGCCTGATTGGTGTGCGGAGAGATGATCGGGAATAGAGGGCAGAGGGGCGGGGGAGCGGGAGGGGGAGGGGGCACAGGGCTCGACTACCTCCATCTCTCCAATTATGAGTCCTCTAGGGAGAGAGTGAGGGGCGAGGGGGCGAGGTTGGCAATTCGGACTGCTGTGATGAGGGGGAAAAATGGTTGGGGGCAAGAGGCAGGCCGAGAGGGTTCCAGGTGGTAGGAGTGGGGAGAATTGGACGGATGTACCCGAGGGCCGGTTGAGGGGCACCCAGGCTTCGTGGTGGGGGGGAATGGTGACAGTGGAGGAAATGGTGGTAGGAAAAGAGGGGGGCAGAGGGGGAAAGGGAAGGGAGGTCAGGGGGAGGAGAGAAAGGGGGAGCAATGAGTCTTCCGGCCAGGGTCGTGGCGTACAGGTGCAGACGGCCCGAGTGGAAGGGTCGGGTGATTTCTGGAACTGGAGCTGTCTTGTGCGGCAATCAATTGTGGCTCCTAACTTCTGTAACAGGTCCAGCCCCAGATATCTGTCGTAATTGTGGCAGGAAGAGTCGAACACAATGAACTTGTGGTGTGTTGACTCCAGCTGATGGGTGTCGACGCATAGGGCCGTGTTTCCTCACGGATCGGCAGGGGGCCATCCCCCGTGTCCACAAGGTAAGTAGCCATCAAGAATAGTGGGACAAAGGTCAACTTGTGACGGGAGAAGTAATGGCTATACAGGCAGGACCTGGCTGCTATCATGTCGACCAGAAGTCTGGCTTTCACCTCATTCAGCTTCATCTTGTGGTTAACTGGGGGGCGGTATTTGGGGGAAGTGGCCCCCGCCACAATGGGAAGGTGTGGCGGCGGTCCTAAAAATCCAACTGCGGAGGGCCTTCTTCATCTAGCTCCTGTTCCCATGGTTCGGTCTCCTCCGTGGGTGCTGGTTCGTCCTCTGTTCCTCGTTCTCTAGGGCGAAGACTTTACATTGGCCTGGGGTGGTGGTTTTTCGCCTGGGAGCTTTTAATTGGTCCCTGATATCATGCAGTGGGCACCTGGAGCTGGAAACAGAGAACTCCCAGGGATTCACCAGAATGAGATTGGGATTCTCTTTGTGACTGGGGCACCAGTGCGCTCTAGGCAAACTGGGTGGTGAGGTGGGGCTGGGGTGGGGCATAGGTGGACGTGGCTTGACTGGGGGAACCGGAATGTTCGTGGGGACCTTTTTCACCACGGTGATTTGCTGGGGTGTAGGGCAGGAGGTCAGGAGGTGGCGTATAAGTTGGAAGTCCTTATCAATGTCTCTGGTAGTTTTATGGATTGTAAAGTGCTCCTTGACCATGCTGGGGAGCACTCTAATAAATGTATTAAAAGCGTGTTGCTCTCGGGTTTCATCATCTGCCTACGGGTAGGCAGCAGTGACCAGGCGTCTGTCATGGATTAGAGTATCATCCAAATTGCCATAAAACGTTAGGCTATCCAACTGGGATAGTGCCACCACGTTACCTAGTGATGGAGTGATGGAATGAATCACGAGTTTCATGAAATTCTGGCAGGTGAGCCCCGGGAGGATCATGGGTGCTACATTAGCTGGCTCTTTGCGGGAGTGTGACCGCGATTTATTGCTTGTCATCCTCGAACCTCATATCTAGCAAAAGTTTAATAATAGCCAGGTATGTGTGATCATCATACTGTTCGGGGGTGTATTTAGGCAAATGCACATGCGGTTTGGTCGCCACACTGCAGGCATTTCCTGATTATCTCTCTTGTATGCACGGTTCAAGAACCACCATTGTCCACCAGTGTAATGCTAGGTGTTTTAGGGTCGGCTTCCCGTCCCTCTAATGCCTAGTGTGCATTTGGGTTCTCTTTGTAGACTGGAGGTTAGACAAATAAGAGAGAGGCAGGACACAAAAATTCAAGGCAACAACCTTACTTCAGTATTGCTAAATTCTACAGTGGAACATGCAGATGTCACAAATACAAATATGTTGGACAATTATAATTCTAAGGCTTAGATATCGGGTGTTAGTATTGCGCAGCATACTACTTAGGACATGATTGGGTAAGGTTAATAGCACTTAGGGGAGGTCTGAGGTTATAGGGATAGAATACTCAAGTGTGGTGCTGAAGTATTCGACGAGAGGTGTGGAATGCGAAAGAGCAGAGTTGGGAGTCACTGTGCCGTAGGAATCCAGGATAGGTAGTCCAAATCTGGTCACTTCCCAGAGTGAACTTTTTTTTTTTTTTTTTTTTAACAAATTTGGCCATCACCCTGAAGGGGCATTAGGCCAGCAAGAATCGATAATCATGAAAGCCAAAATAATGATATGAAATATTTGCATCTATTTCATACCAATATTAAGTTATTATTCATGATTATGAAACACAAAAAGTAATAAAGAATACATCAGTATACATGGATAGTACCAGGACAAATACTTCCATCTATACATCACATGTAGACTCATTACTATTCTACTACAAAATAATCAAATACTTATCAAATTTATATATATATATATATATATATATATATATATATATATATATATAAAACAATCAAATTTACTGGTCCTGAACAAAAGAAAAAAAAATACACATTTATATAAATGTAACCTCCTCCTGCAGTTCACAAATATATAAAAGTTTATTGAGGTATTTACATATGTACAAAAACCATATCCCTATATACAAAAAAAAAAAAAAAGAAAAAAAAAAAAAGATATACATAATAAATAAGGAAACCACAACCAAGTTCATAAAATAAATCACAACTCTCTGAGTAATCTGGTCTCTTTCAGGAAAGTCATCAATTTATTAGTCACACCAACGTCCCCATCACCCAAGACAGAATCAAGTGTGAAAGGGAGCGCATTTGTCCTACAATAGGCAGCCAGAGAGGTACGTTCCCCAGCATACCTACTGCAGTACAAAAGGATGTGACTAATAGATAACACCGCGTCACAGGTGGTACAACGCGGTGGAAATTGTCTGTTAATATATGGTAACATATGTGTTATTAGGGCATACCTAGGATTGGGAGGAGTAAAAGAGGGACGAGGTAGTGAGAAGTGACTAAGACATAATGATACAAAGAGAAGAAACTTATCTTGAGGAGGGAGGTGGGTGAAGTGTCGGTTCCTAGATGGCATTTCGCAGAAGTAAGGTCATAACACAGTCTATAGATGTCGTTTAGTAAGCTTTGTTGTAGCAAATTCAACTTGTTAAAGTCCTCTGGAAGTAATGCTGTTATTGTTGCTTAAGCTATGTAAAGTATAGTACATACATGTATATCACTCCTGCTTTACATCTATCTTTCTATCTATTTATTTATCTATGTACCTATCTATCTATCTATCTAGATATCTAACTTCAGTATCAACTCTCTGTATCTATGTACCTAGCGGTCTTTCTACCTGCCTATTTGTTAGTCTTAAATCATTATTTATACGGCTTAAAACCAGGATGTCAAGCTGTTATTACTGTCGAATCAATTAGAATACATATATCTTTAACAGAATATTCATCTATCTTTTTATGAATCTATCTACCTCTTCATCTACCGATTTACGTATGTACCTCTATTTCTATATACCAATGTTTTAAATGTAAATCTTGTGGAGTTTCCCTAAATATCCGTCAATTTGTCTGTCTATCAATTTATCTATCTATCTTTTCATCTATCGATCAACTTTTCTTTCAATGCATCTGTCAGCATCTGTGTCTAGTTATCTGTTTTTACCTATGTATTTAATTTTCAACGGTTTTGTCTATCACTTTTCCAGTGTCCCTCTACCTGTCTATCCACACACCAACCAGTCCGTCGCATCCAAGGTGGCATCATTATGAATACTCTTTTCATAAGCAAACCTTCGTTATATTTACATTAATCTCTTTAGAGGTAAGAACAACTTTAGAACTTCATAGAAGCTAATGATACGATTTTACTATGGTGATGGTGGGTCATAGAAGCCCGTGAATGTTTTTACTATCATCTTCAACCTTCTTCTGGAGGGAGCAAGTCGTCGTTGTCGTCTGTACGTACAGTCGCCAAACTTTCCACCTGGGCCACCTAGCAGATAGAGGTGGGTAAATGGCAACAATGCATCTGTTTGTTCGTGTGTACAGCTCCGGACATAAATTCGTGATACACGATAATCTGCCACCAGAGGTCAGGTTAATCGCACACGTCTACCCCCTCCTAACTCCCCCTCCTTACCCCCACGAAACACTGATTTGTTGGGCGGATGGATCGGAGATATGAAGCTTCGCTCACTCTCACGTCTTGCTGCATGTAATGTTACTTTCATTTATCTCACTATTAGCTGCATTATCAAGTGCATAAATCCTTATTCAGTTCCATGAGAAGTGATTATAATCGAAGTTTTAGCAGATTTCAATCCAATGACCCTTACGTATTGAGTCTGGTTTCCAAAAACTTATCCAACGTGTTCTAAGCGATAGACTAAAATCCGTGTAACAATTGAAAGTTATGTGGCCAGATAAGTCCCTCTCTTGCCTTGTCATCTGGACAGCCACATATACACCCACCTACTTATCCACCTACCCACTCAACCCATCCAAAACAACACACTGACCTCACCCCTGCCACCCAACCAGCCCACCGATCCCTGCTATCCACCCTGCTAACCCACGAATGCCACACACGAAGTTCACCCAACAATGCCACTCAACTCATTTACTTAATTATTCTCCACCCTG
>NC_136964.1:3614325-3649325 GCF_032717465.1 Coenobita brevimanus
CTACCAATACTACAGGAGAGAAGGAAGAGGAAACATGATGACGCTATATAAATACATCTCAGGGAAAGATAGAATAGTCATCAATGAGTATATAACCTATGGAGAGGCATCAGCAAGAGGATACTGAAAAAAATAAGGCATAAAAAGAGAGGTGAGAAAGGAAATTCAGTTTCCCAAATAGGGCAGCTGATCAGTGGAATGCCCTACCGAATGAAATAATGCGTGCCAAAACTATTCATAAATTTAAGATAATGTATGATAAAAATGGTTTAATACGCGGGACAGTACGACCTTGACTCATTCTTGTAAAGCTACAATTAGGTAAGAACAGATATATGCACACACACACACACACACACACACACACACACACACACACACACACACACACACACACACACACACACACACACACACACACACACACACACACACACACACACACATATACACACACACACACACACACACACACACACACACACACACACACGCTGGCGCAGTGGTAACGTTCTCGCTTGCCATCTGGTAGACGGGAGTTCGCGCCTCGCTCAGGTTGTGAAAAGTTTCACTGACGAAGTGGGTGGTTACTGTCCCCCTAGAGCAAGGGGACGGGTGTGTGGGTGTTCTCAGCTCCCTTCCGGGAGGGTAAAACTACTGACGATCACGACCATCAAGTGATTCTGACCGACCCGGTGAATTACACACACACATACACAGATGCGGAAGGGTGGGAAAGGAGGGAGGGAGGATTTGGGGACGGTGAAGGGGACGGATGAGGTGTGAAAGTGTCTAGCACTGATCTAATAGCAGCTTGCACAGAACATTGACTCGTATCTCCGACATAAACCCTTTAATTCTGCTATATTATGCATGACTCAACCTCCTGCTATCGCGCGTTCAGCTATCGCGTTTATTTGCTATCACGCACACATCAAATGCACAACCATACATGCTATCACGCACCCCAAGACCACTATCACGCGTCGAGTTTGAAGACAGGCTAAGCGAAACTTATTCACACCGCACTTCATACGAGGTTTGCCGAGGATACGATGGTTAATCGGAACGGTAACGTGGTAAAATTGCCGATGATACCACAGGCCAAGGACCTTGCCACAGGCATTTGGAATGCATCTGAACGGATTCCTGCCGAGGATACAACGGGCAAAACAGTGTGAACAAAACCCATTCGACTCGAAAGAATATATCGTACTACAGCATTGAAATTTAGCCTAACACTGAATACTTATTAATATTGTATTTTAGAATAAATATCAATCGTTTTGAAACCCTTATAAAGAGTTAATATTTCATATGCCGAGAAAACTGTGATGTCGATAAAGTAATCACGTGTTTACAACTGAGACGGGGCTCTGGCAACACTATGAGGAATGTGTGTGATAGCATGCAAGTTTTCTTCCACTTAAATCTTCCTCGGCCGTTCCTGATACGATATACCGTGTGATACCCCCTTTAGCTGTGGACACTGAGAAATCATGTAGACAGATAAATCGACCTGGCGGCAATTAAGCTACTCCCAAGCCTCGGAACCCATCAAACCACCCAAGCCTTAATCCTTATAAAAATGTGATGGTCTTTTCTGTTGTTTATCTATTCATTATACTGTTATTATTTATATAATAATGCTTTATTTCATGTTGGAGGAGAGATTAGCAGGAAATCGCAGGCATAAAGTGGTTAAAAGTTAGAAAAAAGGACCACCGAGAAATACAATTAGAAATTTTCCCATTGATTGTTCAGTTCAGCTATCGCGTATTCAGCTATCACCCGCGTTTGCTGTGACAAGTTAGGCGCGATAGCAGGGGGTTGAGTAGTGAGTATTTCCATTAGGATTTCATGATATGCCATCCAATTCGCAATAATTTTAATGAGCGAATACTTTGGTAACATTAAATAACATAACTATGCTAGTTTCAGTACGGTATTAAATGCTGTTCATAATGTTCAATAATTATACAGTCAACCGTCAAACGTAATTCGTAAGACGTGAGGCCAATCTTCCTCGGGGATAAACAACACTGAGGATGATTAATGAGTGAAGTTGTTGTGAACTACTCCCTGTGTGTGTGTGTGTGTGTGTGTGTGTGTGTGTGTGTGTGTGTGTGTGTGTGTGTGTGTTTCCGCGTGTTTTGTTTCTCTTAGGGCGAGTCCACACGTGCTCTCGAACATATATTGGGAACACGGCAGGCAACATGTTCGGAAACATATTTGGAGCAGTATTTGGACATGTGTATGCAAACAAGTTTCAGTACAGTTTCGAAGACTTGCAGGATAGGTGATGGGATGAGTGTATCCATACCAGGTAGTTGAGACTTCATCAGTTTCTGTGTGTGTGTGTGTGTGTGTGTGTGTGTGTGTGTGTGTGTGTGTGTGTGTTTGTGAGTCAGTTGGTTGGGTGGTGGAGTTGATGAGGTTGAGTTGGTGGGTGTAGTACTTCGGTGCATCGCCAGGGTGGGTGAACAGTGCTAATGATGGAGATGGGGGGAGGGGCAGTTGTTGGGTGTGGTGTGTGGAGTGGTTTTGGGTGGGTTGTAGAGGTAAATGGGTTAGTTAGTGAATGAGTTTGGTGGGCTGGGTGGGGAGGTGGCTGGATATGTGGGTGGTAGGGGAGGGGTCGGTTAGTTAGGATTAGATAAGATTAGTTTGATGGATAAGTCGGGTTCAGAAGGGTGAATGGGGTGGCGGAGTGAATGGGGTTGGGTAAGAAGGGTGGATGGGTGGGTGGGTCGGTAGGAGGAGTGGGTGGACAGGATGGGCAGCGTGAGGTGGGCGAAGAGTGTTCATGGAGAGGTGGGAGGGTTGTGTGGATGGCATTGTTGGGTGACCAGGGTGGGTGGAATTCGTGAGTGGGAAGGGTGGGTGGAATTTGTGACTGGTGAGGGTGGGTGGTAGGGGTCGGTGGGCAAGATAGATTGTCGGGATGTGTGGGCAAAGTGAGTCGCCAGGGTGAGTGGGCACTGCTGGTCGCCAGGGAGGCTGAGACGATTGAGTGGTCGGGATTATCTAAGTGGGTGGTTGGGTTGGGTGGCAGTATGGGTGCAGGGTGGAGAATGAATGAGTAAATGAGTTGAGTGGCATTGTTGGGTGAACTTCGTGTGTGGCATTCGTGGGTTAGCAGGGTGGATAGCAGGGATCGGTGGGGTGGGTGTGTGGCAGGGGTGAGGTCAGTGTGTTGTGTTGGATGGGTTGAGTGGGTAGGTCGATAAGTAGGAGGGTGTATATGTGGCTGTCTAGATGACAAGGAAAAGAGAGGGACTTATATGGCCATATAACTTTCAATTGTTACATGGATTTTAGTCTATCGCTTAGAACACGTTCGATAAGTTTTTGGATATCTGACTCTATACATTAAGGTCATTGTATTGAAATCTGCTAAAACTTCGATATAATCACTTTTCATGGAACTGAAGATGGATTTATGCACTTGATAATACACCTAATAGTGAGATAAATGAAAGTAACATTACATGCAGCTAGACGTGAGAGTGAGCGAAGCTTCATATCTCCTATCCATCCGCCCAACAAATCAGTGTTTGGTGGGGGTAAGGTGGGGGAGTTGGGGGGGGAGGGTAGACGTGTGCGATTGACCTGGCCTCTTGTGGCAGATTATCCTGTATCACGAATTTCTGTCCGGAGCTGTAAATGCTCGACGAAAGTTCGGATCATCAACTCTCTTCGTCCATAGTGAACCTCCGTCAGAGTCAGAATTCATCCAATAAATGGAGTTGGGTGGGGAGAAAAATGTCTCAGGAGTAAGGCGGCTCTCCCATCGACTCAGCCAGTTGCATGAAACTGGTAGCACAGAAAATTGTTGTGTGCTACAGGTCGCACAGACCAAGGCCAAATAAATATGACTATATTAATTTTATAAGAAGGTAATATATATGATATATATAATATGCTAGAAAAGTCGTCGTAGTCGTCGTCTACCCACCTTTCACGGCTAGGTGGCCCAGGTGGAAAGTTTGGCGACTGTACATGCACTGTAAAACAACAACATAAAACAGATATCTGAACCTAGTTGAGGTTGGAGATTATAAGGGTAAAACACTCAAGTGTCATGCTTAAGTACTCGACGAGTGGTGTGGAATGCGAAAGAGCTGAGTCAAGAGTCACTGTGCTGTAGGAATCCAGGATAGGCAATCCAAATGTGGTCACTTCCCAGATTTTTTTTTTTTTTTTTTTTTTTTTTTTTTGCCTATCGACCATTGAGGCCGAAGCCTCTGGTCATTAAGGCAAATATATATATATATATGTATATATATTGACATCTATACATATATATACAAACATATATATATACATACATACATACATACACACATCCATGCATATGAACATACACACTTTCATGCACACGTACATATATATATAATAATTTTTATTTTATTATTTTTTTGTAGTTTTATTTTTATTATTTTTATTTATTTTTTATATTTTAAACCTTATATTACTTATAAACAAAATACCTAATTTAAAGACCCTAAAACTAACCACCTAACAGACAAATCGCTAACCTATACTAAATCCTAAGAGACAAATAACTAGGCCTACACTAATATTCAAAAAGCCTCGACCAAGAGAACACCATCGACTGCAGATATGTAATGCCTTTCTACATGACATACCTGCACTCATCACCTGATGACTGTCAGTCGAGGCACAACCTAATATAGGGGACATCAATATATGAAAGGGAACCAGACGAGTCAGGAACATTTCCATATATGTCAGCTGTCGTCCCTAATTAGAATAACTTAAACAAGATAATATAATGTATTTACATAATTTATACAAAAATTGAAGAACCTCGCCCAGCAGACTACCATCGACTGCAAGTGCCCAATACCTTCCTATATTGCACACTTGCACTCATCAGCTGGTGACTGTCAGGCAAGGAACTTGGCTTAATGTAGGGGACATCTATATTAGAAATAGATCGGTGGGAGGAGGAACTATTTAAAATATGTCAACTGTCAACCCTAATTAATATTACAATATATACATATTTACTGTTCATAAAAACCATAACCACACAGTAAAAAAGTCACATCACTCTGATCAGTCCGGTCTCTCTCAAGAAAGCCATCAATTTATCAGTCATAACAATGTCCCCATCACCCACGATGGTGGAAAGGGTGAAGGGGACGTCTACTGCGCCGCAGTAATTCATAAGTGAAGCGCGTTCACGAATAAATCGCCGACAGCGCAGGATGATATGACTGATAGATAACACCGCATTACAGATGTCACAGTGCGGTGGGAAGCGTCTTTCCATATATGGTTTTATGTGGGTTAAAACGGTGGCATTCAGCCGTAGCCGTGCCAACACTTTTTCTTCTAGGCGACTGGGACGGTTGGCAGTGTCCCAGTCGCCCAGGTACGGCTTACAAGTTGGAATATTTAGTCTGGTCCACTGACCTTGCCACAGAAGATTTATTGATTTCTTTCCGAGAGATAGACTCGACCATAGATCACGAGGAACGTCCCAAGTCTCCTCGAGCTCCACAGCCGACTTTGCAAGTAAGTCAGCCTGCTCACTGCCGTAGATACGACAATGACCAGGCACCCAGATCAGCGTGAATGACTTGTTGCATGAATGCAACTTATTAACGATGCGGCCCTGGATCTCATGAGAGTCCGTAGTGCAAGATGCAATTGCCTGAAGGGCTGATTTTGAATCTGAAAATATGACAAATGAGTCATGTCTAGAATTGAGAGCATAGTCTATGGCTTTGTCAATAGCAAAAAGTTCTGAAGTAAACACAGATGTATGAGTCGGCAACCGATACCTGAGGGCACATTCAGTCGACCACACACTTGCACCCACACATTCACTCGACTTGGAGCCGTCGGTGTACAATTGATGGGACCCCAAGTGACGAACAATGATGTTACGAAACAAGTGGTGGACCTCCGCCTCCGGCGCCTTGGCCTTTGGTGCTGGGAGCCACGTAACATCGACTGTAAAGCCGGGTGGCTCCCAAGGCGCTATATTTTTAAGCACCAACTTGTCACAGTCACTGGGGTCCACATCAAGCTCCTGAGTCAGTAAGTGGAGGCGAGCGGCAAGTGGCCGACGCACCCCCCGCAGAAGGTGGTGGTATTGACGCAGGGGGGTACAGGCCACATTGCCGATATTACTTTTTCTTAATGTCCTTATGCCGTAGGACAAGGCCAGGTGGTCACGGCGAATACGGAGGGGAGGCACATTCGCCTCCACTTCCATACGAGCCACACGGGTACACCGTACAGCTCCAAGACACATTCGCAAGCATTTATTCTGTAACACATCCAATCCTTTCAGTGTGGCATCAGATGCCGAGCCATACACCTGTGCGCCATAGTCTAGCTTCGATCGAATAAGGGACTTATACACCATTAATAAAGATTTTCTGTCGGCACCCCAGGTAGTACCCGCTAGGTACTTGAGGACATTTAACGGTTTATCACAACGAGCAAGCAAAGTATTAACGTGAAGTTTAAAATTCATTCTACGATCAAAATGTATTCCTAAAAATTTTACAGAATTTTGAAAAGGTACCGCCTGATTATCCAAAGTTAAGCACAAATTAGGTACGTTACGATTAGTGAAAACTATAGCGGCACACTTACGTACGGAAAACTTAAATCCCCACTGCAAGGCCCATTGGTGGACGGAGTCAAGGGCTGCTTGAATCCGCCCAGCCGAAAATTGTGCATTACGGGAAGAGTGCCATATTGCACAATCGTCAGCATAGAGTGAGTATTTAAGATTCCTCGGGATGGGAGCTGATGACAGAATATCATTGATCATAATACTAAATAAGGTAGGACTAAGCACACTTCCCTGCGGCACCCCGTTTTCCTGGATAAATATATCCGATGTTACGTTACGGGGCAATTTGACAGAGAAAGTTCTGTCCCTTAAGAAATTTGAAATAAAAACAGGCAAATTTCCTCTTAAACCATAAGCATAGAGCTTCATTAGTACACCGTGTCGCCAGGTCATGTCATAGGCTTTATGGATGTCCAAGAACACCCCTATCATGAATTCTTTATTGGCAAATGCCTCTGCAATACAATGCTCCAAATTCATTAAATGATCTAGTGAACTTCTGTATTTACGGAAGCCACATTGTTGATCATTTAACAAATTCTTCGACTCTAAAACAAAAAGAAGCCTATTGTTAACCATACGCTCCATGACCTTACATAGACAAGAAGTCAACACAATAGGACGAAATGAAGTGGGATTCATAAGACGACCAGCCTCTTTGGGTATCGGTATGACGTGCGCAAAGTGCCATGAGTTTGGGAACGTTCGAGACGCCCAAATCTCATTGTACAATGCTAACATCTTAATCAGGTTGTCCTGATTAAGATGCTGGATCATACCGTACGTGATGGTGTCTGGTCCAGGGCTGGTGTCTTTACAGGATTTAAGGGCAAGGAGCAGTTCATCTAGCGTAAACTCTTGGTTGTATGGGGAGTTTACGTCTTCTGTGGCAAAGTCTAATATCTGTAGCTCAACCGTGCGTTTATGATGTTGGAAACGCGGGTCATAATTGGCTGAGCTACTTACATGAGAAAAACTCCTGGCGAGGATGTTAGCAACGTCCACGGGCTCGTCATAGGTGGTGTTATTCACCTGCAAGGTGGTGACAGGGAAGTATGGGCGTTTATTATTTAATAATCTTATAGTGGACCAGACTTTATTTAATGGAGTTGTACGAGTCACCGTGGACACAAAGGACCGCCAGGAGTCACGTTTAGCCCTTCTTATTATTCTCCTTGCCTCAGCCCGTGCCTGTTTGTATGCAATAAAATTTTCCTCAGTGGGCTGACTATCAAAAATCCTGTATCTCCTATTGCGTTTTCTTAATGCTTGTCGGCAATCCGGCGTCCACCAATGTGCTCTATGCTTCGCATGAACTGTAGAAGTCTTGGGAATAGCAGCCTCAGCTGCGTGTAATATGGATTGGGTTATATTTTCGACCTTAACATCCATGGTCTCCCCAGATATATCTAAATTGGCGATCCTTGAGAAGGATCCCCAATCTGCTTTCTTATAGTTAAATTTTGGAGGTGGAGGGTCCGAAATGATGTCGCGTGTATAAGAAAGACAGATGGGTAAATGATCACTTCCCAAGGAGTCGTCGTAAGGGTCCCATGAGAGATCTTGATGTATACCAGGGGAGGCCAAAGATAAGTCAATGGCCGAAAAGTTACCAGTACGATCATCTACACGAGTCGCTCTACCATCGTTCAGAAGACAGAGGTTGGACTGTAGTATTAGGTCGGCTACTTGCTCCCCACGACCATCAATCCTCAAGCTACCCCATTGATAGTGATGGGCGTTAAAATCGCCCAACACTAACCTATTTCCAGGCAGATGTTCAACTAGTGAATTTAAAGCATCACTATCAATGGGGCCATGTGGGGGACAGTACAGAGAGCAAATAGACAGATACGTGTTATTAAATTTTACTCTGCACGCGACAGCTTCCAGAGTAGAATTTAGAATCACTTCCGTTTGTGGGTGTGATTTGTGTGTGTAAATGGCAACTCCGTGACCTTCATATCTTCTATATGAGTGGTAGTGTCTGAACTGTGAAGGATCAGGATGATCCTCCAGGCGCGTCTCCTGTAAACAAACAACGTCTGGCCTGTGTAGTGAAAGCAAGATAGCTATATTATGTAACTTATTCCCAATACCTCTACAATTCCACTGCAGTATAGTGAATGCGGCGGTTTAAGATTTTCGAGGGTGGCCAGTGTGCTTAGTCTTTTTATGCCCCCCGCGACCAGGCGAGTGGCTACCGGGGGACCTATCCCGGTGCTTGTTTGTGGAGATCTCCATAGTCTCATCAATAACGAGGCTCCCAGATTCCATCGAGGAAGAGCTATTCTTTCTCTCCCTCGCTGGACCAGGAGCAGGAATGACATGAGGACGTGACTGTTTGGTGAGGGTGGTCAAGTTAATTTTATCTGACTTGTCAGGCTTCTGTTTTGACCGCACTGACTGCGAAGGAGCAGCGGCAGCCTGTGAGTATGAAGTGGCAATAGGGATGTCTGTCAGAGAGTTGGAACGTACAGGAGGCTTAGACTGAGAGGTAGGGCGTGGGGCATGAGGAGCGAATGTTAGGTCAGTCTGTGTTTCAACGGTGCACATCACGGGACGGGACACAACCGCCGATGCATAGGAGACATTAGGCTTGGGAGTTGCATGCAACTCCTTCACCTTCTTCCTTGCATCGTAAAAGGAAATGCCCTCGGTCGCCTTCACTGTGCAGACCTCTTTCTCCTCCTTCCACTTGGGACAAGCCCTCGAGGAAGTGGAGTGAGAATCCTTACAGTGGAAGCAACACTCCGTCTCAGATGTACAGTGTTCAGCAGAATGTCCCACACTCGCTCACCTACCACACACTGGTTGGGAAGCCCTACAAGCCTTTTCATGATGCCCATAAATCTGGCATTTTAAGCAACGCAAGGGGTTCGGGATGTATGGTCTGACGTTAAGAATTTCATAACCAATTCTGATGTTTGAAGGTAAAGCAACTTTGCCGAACGTTAGGACAACTGTGGCGGTCTTCGTCTTCCTGCCTTCCGAGAATCTAGTTATGAAACGGGCCTCTATAACATCCTGCTGAGCAAGTTCTTGTACGATCTCTTCCTCCTCCATGACCACAAGATCTCTGCAGGTGATCACACCTTTGCAGGAATTCATGGAGTGAGGGATCGTGGTCTGAACATCATAACAGTGGAACTTGCTCAGTTTTAGCAAATCCTTTACCTGACTTGAGTTCCTAGTTTTAACGAGGAGATCTCCACTCGCAAGTTTTTTCACTTGTTCCACTTCACCTGCACACCCATCAATCACCTTCTTGATGATAAAGGGATTGAGGCTGGACAGGGGAGTGGGACCAACCGCATGTATCTGTACAAACTCAGCATTTCTAAAATCAATGTCAAGACGGGTACGTGTCTGGGGCCGTTCAGTCTGGGGGTAGTCAGTCCGTGAGACAGTCGGGGGACGGTCAGGACTACCTCCCCCCCTGAAGGGGAGGGAGGCAGCAGTGGCGTCCGCCATAGTTACCACTTCCCCCGTGAGGGGGAAGTGGGAAGAGAGAGAAAAACGACCAAGGGAGAATTGCCCGGGGAACACACACCTAATCTGAGATTACCCTCTCAAACCACTCTCGGGAGGACGCGCCCGTGTGTAACTCACACCCCAGAGCGATCAGTGGGGGGTACACTCCAGAGGTGAGTAAGCAAAGGCAATCTCAGGAAACAGATATAGACACTTACTATATCTCTAAAGGGCTGGGAGGAGAATTAGTACTAGCTAACCTAACTTTATTGAAAAACGCCCTAGTGGCGGAGAAAACAAAGCTAAAGCCGGTGAGGCAACCCTGCAGCTAGAGGAGAGCCAGAGAAACACGTCTGCACACTCCACGACCATGCATCAAAGTCCCCTCTTCCCAGAGCGAACTGACTTCTCTTAAGTCCTACGACCATGAGGTTATCTAGTAATGGGAGGAGTAACAGAGGGACGAGGTAGTGAGGGGTGACTAAGACATGATGATACAAAGAGAAGAAACTAATTTTGAGGAGGGAAATGGGTGAAGTGTCAGTTCCTAGGTGGCATTTCACAGGAACAAGGTCATAACACAGTCTATAGATGTCGTTTAGCAAGCTTTGTTGTAGCATATTCATCTTGTTAAAGTCCATTGGAAGTAAAGGTTTTATTATTGCTTGAGCTATGTGTAATGCTCGGTGTTTCAGGGTCGGCTTCCCGTCCTTCTAACGCCTAGTGTGCAGCTGGGTTCTCTTTCTAGACCGGAGCTTGGACAAATAAGAGAGAGGCAGGACACAAAAACTCAAGGCAACAACCTTACATGTGTATTGCTAAATTCTACAGTGAAACGGGCAGATGTCACAAATACAATTATGCTGGACAAATATAATTCTAAGGCTTATATATCGGGTGTGAGTATCGCACAGGATACTACTTAGGACACGATCGGGTAAGGTGAACAGCACTTAGGGTAGAGAAGCTAAACACTATTATTTTGGGAAGGTCTCGGTTCTGTGTACTGGTGGAGTTTGTAAGACTATTTTCACAGCTGGCAAGCTAACTGGTTTGTCGTTCGGGTCGTTAATTATTCCTCTTGGACTGGGGCCTCCGTATGATTTTAACGTGAGGCGGTGTCACTATCTAGTAGCGTGTTCACTGAGATAGACCCTTATTTCACTGCCTGTCCGTGTTCACTGTTTCACTGTTACCTTACTTATTCCACCTTTCTTTTATATCATTACTGATGTTTCGTGCACTGACTGTCCATATTCTGACATTCACTGTTCTGCCCTTACTTCACTATATCACCAACACTATGTTTTCACCGTTACTCACTCTCGGAAGTGGACTGGCGGTCAGGTACAAGGGCGGCAAAGACGACTCAGCCTCACTACTGATGTGGCTGAGTTCCGCCAGGGGCCTCCGTATTCAGGGGCCCGAGATCACGTGTAGCGGCGTCCTCTTTCGTCCAGGGCTGCTGGTGGCGATGGGTCCTGCACTTTCATGGCTTGGGGCGGGAGTCTGGCCCTCAGGGCTGGGGCCGAAAAGCTGCCTGAATCTCTCGTTCAGGCGCCTGGCAGAGACGAAGATCTCCGGTGTCGGGGCGAAGGGATGTCCCGCCCGGGGGTCCTGGGGGCTGCGGTCTCCAGCGGTCAGAGACACCGTCAAGAGTGGGCTGCGGCGTCAGCCTCCGTTGGTGTCCATCATGTGGGTCCTCTTAGGAACCCGCTGCAGAGAGAAGAGCTCGGTGGTTGTTACAGGGCCTCTTTAATACTCCCTCTGGCTGGGGTCACCCTCCGGGTTGTAGTTTCGTGGACAGGAGTCAGCACCTGACGGAAGAGCTGTTACTGGCCGTCTCCTGCTGTAGGGCCCGGCTACTGGCCATGGTCTTTTAGGGGTGCAGTTAACACGCGTCGATAAGGCCTGGCTACTGGCCGTGGCCTGGGGAAGAGAGAGGCTATAGGCCGTCTCAAGGGCACCTTCGGAGCGGTTACCAGCTTTCTCCTCCTTTCTCTCGGAGCAACTGCAGGCCATCTGCTGTAGGAGGGTCGAGCAGCTACTGGCCATCTCTTGAGGGGCACCTTCAGAGCAGCTACCGGCCTTCTCCTGACGTTGATGGGAGCGGCTACCAGCTGTCTCCTCGTTACCTCCGGAGCGGCTGCAGGCCATCTCCTGTAGGAGGGTCAAGCGGCTACTGGCCGTCTCGTTTAGGGCACCATCACAGCGGCTTCTGTCTGTCTTCTGACGAAGGTGGGAGCGGCTACCGGCTGTCTCCTTGTTACCTCCAGAGCGGCTGAAGGCCGTCTCCTGTCGGAGGGTTGAGTGGCTACTGGCCATCTCAGGGATGTTGACTGGAGCTAGAGCAATAGCTCCACCCCGTGGTTGTCGGTGGTTGGTTCGCGCAGAAGGTAGTCTCGTATTCCTGCTATGGTGGTGGCAGGCGAGCTCCAGGTCATAGGGGTATGCGGCCCAGGCGGACTTATGTCCCTGTCACCCGGAGTTCAGGCACACTGTATTTGCTCCTCTGTGGGGTCCTCCTGGGGGTGTTGGGTTGCCCTCGGTGAATACTCTGGAAAAAGCCACATCCCTGTGACAGGAGGTGGTACGCTTTGGTGTCATAAGTGTGGAAGACTGACTGTAGGTGTTGGAGGAGGGGGTGCCAGGCTGTGGTGACAGGATTCTCATCTAGCTGAGCATCACAGGTGATGAAAAGGGTGGATGGGTCGGTAAAGGAGCAGAGGAGTCGTTGGAGGTGAAGGGGTCCACGGACTCGATATTTTCGTCCGAAGGGCGGAGCCCATACGGCTCAGCGAATCCTCATGGTGGTAGGTTTTGTCTTCTGTGCAGGGCTGTGCTGAATGCTGGAGATGGACTTGATTGTGTGGTTTTATGTCGGGGTAATGCATCGCGACATCTCCGGGGAATGTAGGTGGCTGGGATTTGGGCCTGGTGCAGCATGAATGTGAGATACTTTAGAGCAGGGGTGGGAGTGTGATTTTGGAGTGAGGTAGGTGGGGTGGGAGTGTGGGTATATAGGGCAGGTGGGTGGGAGAGGCGGCTGGAGCGTATGATCTTTGTTTTAAGGGTGGGTGTGGGTGATGATGTGGGTGTGTGGTGTCGGCATGTGTATGAGGTGTGCAGGGTGTGTAAGAGTGGCTGTGGGGTGGTAGTAGTGGGGGTGGCACGGGGCGTATAGTGGGGTGTGGGCCTAGTGGGTGGTGTTGTAGTGGGTGTGTGGGCAGTGAAGGTGGAGTCAGGGGTTTGGGTTGGGGCAGGCGTGGTTGAGGGGGCGTGTGTGGGTGGTGGGCAGGGAGATTTGGGGCCAGGGGTGGGTGATGGCTTGGGCAGGGGTGGGGTGGGTTGAGGGGGTGGGGGCGCATCGGTGGGGCCCGTGGTGCTGGGTGTGGGGGATGGGGAGGTTTGTGGCGAGGAGGTTTGGGAGAGGTGAGGAGTTAGTGGTGTCGGTGAGCTATCAGGTGAGGTGTGAGGCGGCATGGTGTGAGGTGGAGGCGGCGGGGTAAGGGGAGGGAGAGAGAGATGGCGAGGGGGAGATGTCGTAGGCATAGGAGGTAGAAGGAAGCGGCGTGGGGGCAGTGGGTGGGGCGGGGATCAGGGCAGGGGCAGGGGAGGTGGAAGTGTGAAAGGGGCATATGTGACGGTTTTGGAAAGTGCGAGAAGTGCCGTGATATTCGACTGTCACTTAGTAAGGGTAAGGGATACGAATGATGGTATGGGGCTCTGTGAAGCGCGACGTGAGCGTTTGGGGGGTCAGGAGTTGCACTATCATAACAGTGTCTCCTGGCTTGTAGGGGTTGGAGGCGGTGTTTGGGGTGAGGTCCAAGTTTTTTTGAAGGTGGGTTAGCTGTCATTTGAGATGGTGTTGTGGGTCAGAGGTGGGAGTAGAGGTGGGGGACTGTAAGTGTTGCAGAAGGGGTAGAAGGAGAGGTGTTTCCCCAAGCAATTGCTCGTATGGTGAACTTCCGTCCTCTTGGGGGCAGTTGATGCCCCATTGTACAATTTTTACATAGGTGGTCCAGTCGTCGTCTTTGGTGGCTTCTATCCGGGTACGGAATTGATTCATCAACGTTCGATGGCTCCGTTCGCAGATGGAATTTCCTTGGAGACAGTAAGGGGACGAATGAGAGATGTCATAGCCAAGTTTGTGGGCTAGCTCCTCCCAGATTTTGCTGGTGAACTCCAGTGCATTATCGGAGTGGATTGCCTGTGGGATGCCAAAGTATGGAAACGCGTGAGGAATCAGGGCGTCAACTACTGTGATAAAGTGGTGTTCTTTCGCTGGGCAGGCTACGTCAAATTTGGAGTACGTATCAATGAACGTGATCACGTAGAGATAGCCTGATTTCGGGGGTAGAGGTCCCACTATGTCGGTCGCCAGCAACTGCCAAGGTTTGTGGGTGGTAATGTGTCCTGATGGGCCAGCGGTACGGGTGATGTCCTTACCCAAGGCGCACACTTGGCAAGATTGGATAATCTTGTTTGTTAGGGTGGAGGGATTGGGCGCCCAGTAGGCGTTGTTAAAGACCTGCAGGGTTTTTTTTGTGCCCAGGTGAATGCGGTTGTGGGTATGCAGATGTCTGAGGGGGTCGAGAGTAGTGTCAGGGGCTAGGATGATATGCCCAGACAGAGTGAGCAGGTGGTCACCTTGGTGATATAGCTTCTTGAAGAGTTGCTGGGGGATCCAGGGGGGTCGTTCTTTATGATGCCACTGCTGGAGGAGGTCTGGTTCCAGCTGGATGGCATTTATAAGGAGCCAGGAGAGGTCATCTGCGTTGGTGTGGAGTTTGCTGGGGCGGTATGAGATTTCACAGTTGAACACCTCCAGGGTTTCGTGCCATCTGATGAGCTGGGCATTGTGGGTGTCAGATTGCCGCAGCCATTGGAGGGACCGGTGATCAGTGATGATAGTAACTTGAGTCCCTGATAAGTATGCCCGGAAGTGCTTGAGTGCCCAGATGATACCCAGACACTCCCTCTTAGTGGCGGCATAATTCTTTTCTGCCTGACTGAGGGTACAGCTGGCGCAGGCGATGATGTGCTCACAGTCCTCTTGGACTTGAGCCAACACAGTGCCGATCGTGATCAGGGAAAAGTCGGTGTAGAGCCGGAATGGGAGGGCATAGTTGGGAAAGGCCACGACTGGGTCGGAAACGAGTTTGTCCTTAAGTTGTTGGAAGATGGCTCGTCTCTCGTCCATCCAGACGAACGGTTCTCCCTTATGGGTCAGGTCATGGAGTGGCTTGGCAATGTGAGCGAACCCCTTCACAAAACGCCAGTAATAGGACATTAGACTGAGGAAATCTCGAATTTCTTGCACGTCTTGTGGTGGGGGTATGTCTGCAATGACGCAGAGCTTGTCTGGGTCGGGAGATATGCCAGCCTGGGAGATGACATATCCCAGGAATGAGACGATCCTGGCTGCCAGGATGCACTTGGTGGGCTGGAGTTTGAGGCCTGCCTGTCGGATTCGGGTGAAAACCCGGTGGAGGCGCTGAAGGTGGTTGGCCCAGGTCTTGCTGAAAATGATAACGATTCCAAGTAAGCTAGACAAATCTCCCATGTGAGGCCACTGAGGACAGATTCCATTAGTCTTGAGAAGGTGGCGGGGGCATTACAGAGGCCAAATGGTAAAACATTAAATTCATAATGTTTCCCGTGCTGGTCGAGAAAGCAGTTTTGCCTGTGTCCTCCGGTTGCACCGGGACTTGTAAGTACCCTGACTGGAGGTCAAGAGTGAAGAACCAGGAGGCGCCGTACAGGGAATCTAGGGAGTCGTCTATGTGCGGGAGTGGAGTAGCGTCCTTTGTGGCTACATCGTTAAGCCGGCAGTAGTCGATGCAGAAGCGCATCATGCCATCCTTTTTCTTCACGAGGATGACAAGGGAGGACCAGGGGCTGGTGAAGGGGGAGATGACTCTAGCTTCAATCATCTCCTGAACCTGGCGGTCTTCCTCTTCCCGTTGCATGGGGTTCTTCCGCCGGTATGGCTGTTGCATCGGTTGGCCTGTCTTGTGGATCTCGTGAGCCAGGTAGGTGGTATGTCCAATATCGGTGGGTCCCGCCATGAACAGATCTTGGAAATCCAGGAGGAGGCAGCGGAGGGTGCCTGATTGGTGTGCGGAGAGATGGTCGGGAATAGAGGACAGAGGGGCGTGGGAGCGGGAGGGGGAGAGGGCACAGGGCTCGTCGTCCTCCATCTCTCCGATTATGAGTCCTCTAGGGAGAGTGAGGGGCAAGGGGGCGAGGTTGGAAATTTGGACTGCTGTGATGAGGGGGAAGAAAGGTTGGGGGCAAGAGGCAGGCCGAGAGGGTTCCAGGTGGCAGGAGTAGGGAGAATTGGACGGATGTACCTGAGGGCTGCTTGAGGGGTGCCCAGGCTTCGTGGTGGGGGGGAATGGTGACAGTGAAGGAAATGGTGGCAGGAAATGAGGGGGGCAGGGGGGGAGAGGGAAGGGAGGTTAGGGGGAGGAGAGAAGGGGGGGGCAATGACTCTTCCGGCCAGAGTCGTGGCGTGCAGGTGCAGACGACCCGAGTGGGAGGGGGGGGTCGGGTGATTTCTGGAACTGGAGCTGTCTGTTGCGGCAATCAATCGTGACTCCTAACTTCTGTATCAGGTCCAGTCCCAGATATCTGTCGTAATTGCGGCAGGAAGAGTCGAACACAATGAACATGTGGTGTGTTGACTCCAGCTGATGGGTGTCGACGCGTAGGGCCGTGTTTCCTCACATCGGCAGTGGGCCATCCCCAGTGTCAACAAGGTGAGAAGCCATCGGGACTAGTGGGGCAAAGGTCAACTTGTGACGGGAGAAGTAGTGGCTATACAGGCAGGATCTGGCTGCTCCTGTGTCGACCAGAAGTCTGGCTTTCACCCCATTCAGTTTCATCTTGTGGTTAACTGGGGGGTGGTATTTGGGGGAAGTGGCCCCCGCCACAATGGGAATGTGTGGGGGCTGTTCTAAAAATCCAACTGTGGAGGGCCTTCTTCATCTGGCTCCTGTTCCCAGGGTTCGGTCTCCTCCGTGGGTGCTGGTTCGTCCTCTGTTCCTCGTTCTCTAGGTCGGAGATTTTACATCGTTTTGGGTGGTGGTGTTTCGCCTCGGAGGTTTTAATTGGTCCCTGATATCATGCAGTGGGTACCTGGAGCTGCAAGCGGAGAACTCCCAGGGATTCACCAGAATGAGGTTGGGATTCTCTTTGTGACTGGGGCGCCGGAGGGTGGGGTGCACCCTAGGCAGACTGGGTGGTAGGGTGGGGCTGGTGTGGGGCATAGGTGGACGTGGCTTGACTGGGGGAGCCGGGATGTTCGTGGGGACCTTTTTCACCACGTTGATTTGATGGGGTGAAGGGCAGGTCATGAGGTGGCATATCAGTTGGACGTCCTTATTCATGTCTCTGGTAGGGTTATGGATTGTAAAGTGCTCCTTGACCATGCTGGGGAGCACTCTAAGGAGAGTATTAAAGGCATGTTGCTCAAGGGTTTCATCATCTGCCTCCGGGTAGGCAGGAGTGACCAGGCGTCTGTCATGGATTAGAGTATCATCCAAATTGCCATAAAACGTTAGGCTATCCAACTGGGATAGCACCACCACTTTACCTAGTGATGGAGTGATGGTCTGAATCACGAGTTTCATGAAATTCTGGCAGGTGAGCCCCGGGAGGATCATGGGTGCTACATTAGCTGGCTCTTTGCGGGAGTGTGACCGCGATTTATTGCTTGTCATCCTCGAACCTGATATCTAGCAAAGGTTTAATAATTGCCAGGTATGTGTGATCATCATACTGTTCGGGGGTGAATTTAGGCAAATGCACATGCGGTTTGGTCGCCACATTGCAGGCATTTCCTGATTATCTCTCTTGTATGCACGGTTCAAGAACCACCATTGTCCACCAGTGTAATGCTAGGTGTTTTAGGGTCGGCTTCCCGTCCCTGTAATGCCTAGTGTGCATTTGGGTTCTCTTTGTAGACTGGAGCTTAGACAAATAAGAGGGAGGCAGGACACAAAAATTCAAGGCAACAACCTTACTTGTGTATTGCTAAATTCTACAGTGGAACATGCAGATGTCACAAATACAAATATGTTGGAGAATAATAATTCTAAGGCTTAGATATCGGGTGTTAGTATTGCACTGGATACTACTTAGGACATGATCGGGTAAGGTTAATAGCACTTAGGGCAGAGAAACTAAACACAATTATTTTCGGAAAGTCTCGATTCTGTATAATGGTGGAGTTTGTGGCACTATTTTCACAGCTGGCAGGTTTGTTGGTGGGATAGTTAATTATTACTCTTGCACTGGGTCCTCCGTATGATCTTAAAGAGAGGCAATGTCACTATCTGGTAGCATGTTCACTGAAATAGACCCTTATTTCACTGCCTTCCAGTGTTCACTGTTTCACTGTTACCTTACTTATTCCACCTTTCTTTTATATTATTACTGATGTTTTGTACACTGACTATCCATATTCTGACACACACTGTTCTACCCTTACTTCACTATGTCACGGACACTGTGCTTTCACTGTCACTCACTGTAGGGACTGGGCGTACTGGTGGTCAGGTACAAGGATGGTGGAGGCGAGTCAGGCTCACTACTGATGTGGCTGAGTTCTGGCAGGGGCCTCCATATCCAGGGGCCTGGGATCAAGCTTAGGGGCGTCCTCTCTCATCCGGGGCTGCTGGTGGCGAAGGGTCCTGCACATTCAAGGCTTGGGGCTCGAGTCTGGCCCTGAGGGCTGGGGCCGAAAAGCTGCCTGAATCTCTCGCTCAGGCGCCTGACAGAGGATGAAGATCTCTGGCTTCGAGGTGAAGGGATGTCCTGCCCGGGGGTCCTGGGTTCCTTCTGGAGGTCCTGGTGGCTGCAGTCTCTGGCGGTTGGAGATGTCGTCAGGCGTTGGGTGGAGCGTCGACCTCCGTTGGGGTCCATCAGGTGGGTCCTCTCAGGAACTGGCTGCAATGAGAAGAGCCTGGTGGTAGTTACAGGGCCTCTCCAATACTCCCTCAGGCTGGGGTCTCCCTCCAGGTTGTAGTTTCGTGGACAGGAGTCAGAACCTGACGGAGGAGTGACTACCAGCCATCTCCTGCCGTAGGGTCTGGCTACTGGCCGTGGCTTTCTAGGGGCGTGGCTGCCGCCTGTCGCTAAGGCCCGGCTACTGTTCGTGGCCTGGGGAAGGGAGCGGCTATAGGCCGACTCAAGGGCACTTTCGGAGTGGCAACCGGCCGTCTCCTGACAAAGGCAGGAGTGGCTACCGGCCGTCTCCTTGTTACCTGTGGAGCGGCTGCAGGCTGTGTCCTGTAGGAGGGTCGAGCAGCTACAGACTGTCTCTTGAGGCCCACTTTCAGAGCGGCCACCGGCCATCTCCTCGTTATCTCTGGAGTGGCTGCAGGCCGTCTTTTGTAGGAGGGTCAAGCGGCTACTGGCCGTCTCGTTTAAGGCACCATCACAGCGGCTTCTGTCTATCTCCTGACGAAGGCGGGAGTGGCTACTGGCTGTCTGCTTGTTACCTCCAGAGCGGCTGGAAGCCGTCTCCTGTCGGAGGGTTGAGTGGCTACCGGCCATCTCAGGGAAGCTGACTGGAGCTAGAGCAATAGCTCCACCCCGTGGTTGTCAGTGGTCGGCTCGCCCAGAAGGTTGTCTTGTATTCCTGCTATGGTGGTGGCAGGCGATCTCCAGGTCATAGGGGCACGTGGCTCAGACGGACTTATGTCCCTGTCACCTGGAGTCCAGGCACACTGTATTTGCTCCTCTGTGGGCTCCTCCTGGGGGTGTTGGGTTACCCTCGGTGAATACTCTGGGAAAAAGCCACATCCCTGTGACTGGAGGTGGTACGTTTTGGTGTCATAAGTGTGGAAGACCGACTGTAGGTGTTGGAGGAGGGGGTGCCAGGCTGTGGTGACAGGATTCTCATCTAGCTGAGCATCACAGGTGATGAAAAGGGTGGATGGGTCGGTGGAGGAGCAGAGGAGTCGTAGGAGGTGAAAGGGTCCACGGACTCGATATTTTCGTCCGAAGGGCGGAGCCCATACGGCTCGGCGAATCCTCATGGTGGTAGGCTTTATCTTCTGTGCAGGGCTGTGCTGAATACTGGAGATGGACTTGAGTGTGGGGTTTTATGTCGGGGTTATGCATCGCGACATCTCCGGGGAATGTAGGTGGCTGGGATTTGGGCCTGGTGCAGCATGAATGCGAGATACTTTAGAGCAGGGGTGGGAGTGTGATTTTGGAGTGAGGTGGGTGGGGTAGGAGTGTGGGTATATAGGGCAGGTGGGTGGGAGAGGCGGCTGGATCGTATGATGGTTGTTTTAAAGGTGGGTGTGGGTGGTGATGTGGGTGTGTGTGGTGTCGGCACGTGTATGAGGTTTGCAGGGTGTGTAAGGGTGTCTGTGGGGTGGTAGGAGTGGGGGTGGCACGGGGCGTGGAGTGGGGTGTAGGCCTAGTGGGTGGTGGTGTAGTGGGTGTGTGGGCAGTGCAGGTGGAGTCAGGGGTGTGGGGTGGGGCAGGCGTGGTCGAGGTGGCGTGTGTGGGTGGTGGGCAGGGAGATTTGGGGCCAGGGGTGGGTGATGGCTGGGGCAGGGGTGGGGTGGGTTGAGGGGGTGGGGGCGCATGGGTGGGGCCCGTGGTGCTAGGTGTGGGGGATGGAGAGGTTTGTGGCGAGGAGGTTGGGGAGAGGTGAGGAGTTAGTGGTGTCGGTGAGCTATCAGGTGAGGTGTGAGGCGGCATGATGTGAGGTGGAAGCGGCGGGGGAAAGGGAAGGAGAGAGAGATGGCAAGGGGGAGATGTAGTAGGCATAGGAGGTAAAAGGAAGCGGCGTGGGGCCAGTGGGTGGGGCGGGGATCAGGGCAGGGGCAGGAGAGGCGGAAGCGTGAAAGGGGCATATGTGACCGTTTTGAAGAGTGCGAGAAGTGCCGTGATATTCGACTGTCACCTGGTAAGGGTAAGGGACACGAATGATGGTATGGGGCTCCATGAAGTGTGGCGTGAGCTTTTGAGGGGTGAGGAGTTGCACTATCATAACAGTGTCTACTGGCTTGTAGGGGTTGGAGGCGGTTTTGGGGGGGAGGTCCAAGTTGTTTTGAAGGTGGGTTAGCTGTCATTTGAGATGGTGTTGTTTGTCAGAGGTGGGAGTAGAGGTGGGGGACTGTAAGTGTTGCAGAAGGGGTAGAAGGAGAGGTGTTTCCCCGAACAATTGCTCGTATGGTGAACTTCTGTCCTCTTGGGGGCAGTTGATGCCCCATTGCACGATTTTTACATAGGTGGTCCAGTCGTCGTCTTTGGTGGGTTCTATCCGGGTACGGAATTGATTCATCAACGTTCGATGGCTCCGTTCGCAAATGGAATTTCCTTGGGGCCAGTAAGGTAATGAATGAGAGATGTTATAGCCAAATTTGTGGGCTAGCTCCTCCCAGATTTTGCTGGTGAACTCCGGTGCATTATCGGAGTGGATTGCCTGTGGGATGCCAGAGTATGGAAACACGTGACAAATCAGGGTGTCAGCTACTGTGATAACGTGGTGTTCTTTCGCTGGGCAGGCTACGTCAAATTTTGAGTATGTATCAATGAACGTGATCACGTACAGATAGCCTGATTTCGGAGGTAGAGGTCCCACTATGTCGGTCGCCAGCAACTGCCAAGGTTTGTGGGTGGTAATGCGTCCTGATGGGACAGCGGTACGGGTGATGTCCTTACTCAAGGCGCACACTCGGCAAGATTGGATAATCTTCTTGGCTAGGGTGGAGTGATTGGGCGCCCAGTAGGCGTTGTTAAAGACCTGCAGGAGTTTTTTCGTGCCCAAGTGAATGCGGTTGTGGGTATGCAGATGTCGGAGGGGGTCGATAGTGGTGTCAGGGGCTAGGATGATATGCCCAGACAGAGTGAGCAGGTGGTCACCTTGGTGATATAGCTTCTTGAAGAGATGCTGGGGGATCCAGGGGGGTCGTTCCTTATGATGCCACTGCTGGAGGAGGTCTGGTTCCAGCTGGATGGTATTGACAAGGAGCCAGGAGACAGCATCAGCATTGGTGTGGAGTTTGCTGGGGCGGTACGAGATTTCACAGTTGAACACCTCCAGGGTTTCGTGCCATCTGATGAGCTGGGCATTGTGGGTGTCAGATTGCCGCAGCCACTGGAGGGACCGGTGATCAGTGATGATAGTATCTTGAGTCCCTGACAAGTATGCCCGGAAGTGCTTGAGTGCCCAGATGATGCCCAGGCACTCCCTCTTAGTGGTGGCATAATTCCTTTCTGCCTGATTGAGGGTACGGCTGGCGCAGGCGATGATGTGCTCACAGTCCTCTTGGACTTGAGCCAGCACAGTGCCGATCGAGATAAGGGAAACGTCGGTGTAGAGCCGGAATGGGAGGGCATAGTTGGGAAAGTCCACGACTGGGTCAGAAATTAGTTTGTCCTTAAGTTGTTGGAAGGCGGCTCGTCTCTCGTCCATCCAGACGAACGGTTCTCCCTAATGGGTCAGGTCATGGAGTGGCTTGGCAATGTGAGCGAACCCCTTCACATAACGCCAGTAATAGGACGTTAGGCCGAGGAAATCTCGAATTTCTTGCACGTCTTGTGGTGGGGGTATGTCTGCAATGGCGCAGAGCTTGTCTGGGTCGGGAGATATGCCAGCCTGGGAGATAACATATCCCAGGAATGAGACGATCCTGGCTGCCAGGATGCACTTGGTGGGCTGGAGTTTGAGGCCTGCCTGTCGGATTCGGGTGAAAACCCGGTGGAGGCGCTGAAGGTGGTTGGCCCAGGTCTTGCTGAAAATGATAACGATTCCAAGTAAGCTAGACAGATCTCTCATGTGATCCCGCTGAGGACAGATTCCATTAGTCTTGAGAAGGTGGCGGGGGCATTACAGAGGCCAAAGGGTAAAACATTAAATTCATAATGTTTCCCGTGCTGGTCGAGAAAGCAGTTTTGCCTGTGTCGTCCGGTTGCACCGGGACTTGTAAGTACCCTGACTGGAGGTCAAGGGTGAAGAACCATTAGGTGCCGTACAGGGAATCTAGGGAGTCGTCTATGTGCGGGAGTGGAGTAGCGTCCTTTGTGGCTACATAGTTAAGCCGGCAGTAGTCGACGCAGAAACGCATCATGCCATCCTTTTTCGTCATGAGGACGACAGGGGAGGACCAGGGGCTGGTGAAGGGGGAGATGACTCTGGCTTCAATCATCTCCTGAACCTGGCAGTATTCCTCTTCCCGTTGCTTGGGGTTCTTCCTCCGGGACGGCTGTTGCATCGGTTGGCCTGTCGTGTGGATCTCGTGAGCCAGGTAGGTGGTATGTCCAATGTCGGTGGGTCCCGCCGCGAACAGATCATGGAAATCCAGGAGGAGGCAGTGGAGGGTGCCTGATTGGTGTGCGGAGAGATGGTCGGGAATGGGAGACAGAGGGGCGTGGGAGCGGGAGGGGGAGGGAGCACAGGGCTTGGCTTCCTCCATCTCTCCGATTATGAGTCCTCTAGGGAGAGTGAGGGGCGAGAGGGCGAGGTTGGCAATTCGTACTGCTGTGATGAGGGGGAAGGATGGTTGGGGGCAAGAGACAGGCCGAGAGGGTTCCAGGTGGCAGGAGTTGGGAGAATTGGATGGATGTACCTGAGGGCCGGTTGAAGGGCACCCAGGCTTTGTGGTGGGGAGGAATGGTGACAGTGGAGGAAATGGTGACAGGAAAAGAGGGAGGCAAGGGGGGAGAGGGAAGGGAGGTCAGGGGGAGGAGAGAAGGTTGGGGCAATGAGTTTTCTGGCCAGGGCCGTGGCGTGCAGGTGCACACGGCCCGAGTGGGAGGGGGGGGGGGTCAAGTGATTTCTGGAACTGGAGCTGTCTGTTGTGGCAATCAATTGTGACTCCTGACTTCTGTAACAGGTCCAGCCCAAGATATCTGTCGTAATTGCGGCAGAAAGAGTCGAACACAATGAACTTGTGGTGTGTTGACTCCAGCTGATGGGTGTCGACGCATAGGGCCGTGTTTCCTCACGGATCGGCATGGGGCCATCCCCCGTGTCCACAAGGCAAGAAGCCATCGGGATTAGTGGGGCAAAGGTCAAATTGTGATGGGAGAAGTAGTGGCTATACAGGCAGGATCTGGCTGCTCCCGTGTCGACCAGAAGTCTGGCTTTCACCCCATTCTTGTGGTTAACTGGGGGGCGGTATTTGGGGGAAGTGGCCCCCGCCAGAATGGGAGGGTGTCGGGGCGGTCCTAAAAATCCAACTGGGGAGGGCCTTCTTCATCTGGCTCCTGTTCCCAGGGTTCGGTCTCCTCCATGGGTGCTGGTTCGTCCTCTGTTCCTCGTTCTCTAGGGCGGAGACTACATCGTCCTGGGTGGTGGTTTTTCGCCTGGGAGCTTTTAATTGGTCCCTGATATCATGCAGTGGGCACCTGGAGCTGCAAACAGAGAACTCCCAGGGATTCACCAGAATGAGGTTGGGATTCTCTTTGTGACTGGGGCGCCGGTGGGTGGGGTGCGCCCTAGGAAGACTGGGTGGTGTGGTGGGGCCGGGGTGGGGCTGGTGTGGGGCATAGGTGGACGTGGCTTGACTGGGGGAGCCGGGATGTTCGTGGGGACTTTTTTCACCGCGTTGGTTTGCTGGGGTGTAGGGCAGGAGGTCAGGAGGTGGCGTATCAGTTGGACGTCCTTATCCATGTCTTTGGTAGGGTTATGGATTGTAAATTGCTCCTTGACCATGCTGGGGAGCACTCTAAGGAGAGTATTAAAAGCGTGTTGCTCAAGGGTTTCATTATCTGCCTCCGGGTAGGCATCAGTGACCAGGCGTCTGTCATGGATTAGAGTATCATCCAAATTGCCATAAAACGTTAAGCTATCCAACTGGGATAGCGCCACCACTTTACCTAGTGATGGAGTGATGGATTGAATCACGAGTTTCATGAAATTCTGGCAGGTGAGCCCCGGGAGGATCATGGGTGCTACATTAGCTGCCTCTTTGCGGGAGTGTGACCGCGATTTATTGCTTGTCATCCTCGAACCTGATATCTAGCAAAGGTTTAATAATTGCCAGGTATGTGTGATCATCATACTGTTCGGGGGTGTATTTAGGCAAATGCACATGCGGTTTGGTCGCCACACTGCAGGCATTTCCTGATTATCTCTCTTGTATGCACGGTTCAAGAACCACCATTGTCCACCAGTGTAATGCTAGGTGTTTTAGGGTCGGCTTCCCGTCCCTCTAATGCCTAGTGTGCATTTGGGTTCTCTTTGTAGACTGGAGGTTAGACAAATAAGAGAGAGGCAGGACACAAAAATTCAAGGCAACAACCTTACTTGTGTATTGCTAAATTCTACAGTGGAACATGCAGATGTCACAAATACAAATATGTTGGACAATTATAATTCTAAGGCTTAGATATCGGGTGTTAGTATTGCACAGGATATTACTTAGGACATGATCGGGTAAGGTTATTAGCACTTAGGGCAGAGAAACTAAACACAATTATTTTCAGAAAGTCTCGATTCTGTATAATGGTGGAGTTTGTGGCACTATTTTCACAGCTGGCAGGTTTGTTGGTCAGATAGTTAATTATTACTCTTGCACTGGGTCCTCCGTATGATCTTAAAGTGAGGCAGTGTCACTATCTGGTAGCATGTTCACTGAGATAGACCCTTATTTCACTGCCTTGCCGTGTTCACTGTTTCACTGTTACCTTACTTATTCCACCTTTCTTTTATATTATTACTGATGTTTCGTACACTGACTTTCCATATTCTGACACTCACTGTTCTACCCTTACTTCACTATGTCACGGACACTGTGCTTTCACTGTCACTCACTGTAGGGACTGGGCGTACTGGTGGTCAGGTACAAGGATGGTGGAGACGACTCAGCCTCGCTATTGATGTGGCTGAGTTCTGCCAGGGGCCTCCGTATCCAGGGGCCTGGGATCAAGCGTAGGGGCGTCCTTTCTCGTCCGGGGCTACTGGTGGCGAAGGGTCCTGCACATTCAGGGCTTGGGGCTGGAGTCTGGCCCTCAGGGCTGGGGCCGAAAAGTTGCCTGAACCTCTCGCTCAGGCGCCTGATGGAGGACGAAGATCTCTGGCTTTGAGGTGAAGGCATGTCCTGCCCGGGGGTCCTTGGGGCGGTCTGTAGGTCCTGGTGGCTGCGGTCTCTGGCTGTTGGAGATGCCGTCAGGCGTGGGCTGGAGCGTCGACCTCCGTTGGGGTCCATCAGGTGGGTCCTCTCAGGAACTGGCTGCAGTGAGAAGAGCCCGGTGGTAGTTACAGGGCCTCTCCAATACTCCCTCAGGCTGGGGTCTCCCTCCGGGTTGTAGTTTCGTGGACAAGAGTCAGAACCTGACGGAGGAATGATTACCAGCCATCTCCTGCCATAGGGTCTGGCTACTGGCCATGGCCTTCTAGGGGCGTGGCTGCCGCCTGTCGCTAAGGCCCGGCCTGGGGAAGAGAGCGGCTATAGGCCGACTCAAGGGCACTTTCGGAGTGGCAACTGGCCGTCTCCTGACAAAGGCAGGAGCGGCTACCGGTTGTCTCCTTGTTACCTGTGGAGCGGCCGCAGGGCGTCTCCTGTAGGAGGGTCAAGCAGCTACAGACTTTCTCTTGAGGGGCACCTTCAGAGCGGCCACCGGCCGTCTCCTCGTTACCTCTGGAGTGGCTGCAGGCCGTCTCCTCTATGAGGGTCAAGCGGCTACCAGCTGTCTCGTTTAGGGCACCTTCAAAGTGGCTTCTGGCCATCTCCTGACGATGGCGGGAGCGGCTACCGGCCGTCTCCTCGTTACCTCAAGAGCGGCTGCAGGCCGATGTATCATTTAATCGTGTGGGCCGTGAAAACCTGAGGACAAGGCCACCAGGCACACCCCAAAAATTCTCTTCTTGGCTAATTTTCACCATTCATAAGTGTATTCATCGCCATAAAACCTACATTATCGTCTTTGTCTATGTTGCTTCCAGCTGATAAGCATGAAAAAAAGGAAGGAAAATCAAATACTAGAATATGTGTCTTGCTTTTTTCTTATTTTCTCTGCAACTACTCGTCATACAACAATGAGATTCGTCTCATTAGAAAGATGATAAAATTCTCTATCGATATATATCCTACCATTATAGGATGTCCGAGAAAACTTTCGAGCTGTGACGTTGGGAATTCATATAACTGTTGGTGAATATATATTTTCCTCACCTTACGGTGCTAGTATTTGATTTCCCCTTTTTTTCATGGTTATCAGTTGGAAAAAACATCGACAAAGACGATGATGTAGGTTTTATGGCGATGTATACACTTAAGAATGGTGAAAATTAGCCGAGAAGAGAACTTTTGAGGTGTGCCTGGTGCCCTTGTCCTCAGGTTTTCACGGTCCTCACGATTTAATGATACACCGGCTTCTGTAGGAGGGTTGAGCGGCTACCGGCCGTGTCAGGGATGCTGACTGGAGCTAGAGTAATAGCTCCACCCCGTGGTCGTCGGTTGTCGGCTCGCCCGGAAAGGGAGTCTTGTAATCCTGCTATGGTGGCGGGCGAGCTCCGGGGCACAGGGGCATGCAGCCCTGGCGGAGTTATGTCCCTGTCGGCCGGAGTCCAGGCACGCTATATATGCTCCTCTGTGGGCTCCTTCTAGGGGGGTTGGGTTGCCCTCGGAGATACAATACTGCATTTTACTATGTATAGAACATACATCTATATCACTCCAGCTTTACATCTATCTCTATTTTTTAATCTGTGTAAGTATCTATCTATCTACAGTATCATACTATCTGTATCTATGTACCTACCTATCGTTCTACCTGCCTATTTGTTAGTCTTAAAACATTATCTTTAAGTTTTATAACCAGGATGTCAAGCTGTTATTATATTCGACTCAGTAATAATATGTATATCTGTAACAGTAGATTTACACTCGTCCATCTATCTTTTTATGAATCTATCCACCTCTTCATCTGCCGATTTACATATCTACCTCTCTTTCTATCTATCAGTGTATAAGTGTAGATCTTTTTTATTTTCCCTAACTATCCGTCGATCTGTCTGTATCAATCAATCAATCTATCAATCCATCAGTCTATCTATCTATCTATCTGTTGTTACATAGCCTATTATTTCATCATCCTTTGTGTAATTCTAACGTTCAGTATGCTGCATGTTTGATTACGAGCGTGTTCTACCTCACTCCCCCTTTCTACCCTTATAGTAGAGTAAGTCGTTCTTTCTATTGTTCAGGGCAGGATTGTCAACTCTTTGTCCCCTATGGCTTCATTTGCACGTCCTTCTTACAAGTTGTATCAAGCTCTGCCGGCCCCTATATAATGAGCTCAGTCTCTACATT
The DNA here is from genome assembly GCF_032717465.1 of Coenobita brevimanus. Taxonomy (NCBI): domain Eukaryota; kingdom Metazoa; phylum Arthropoda; class Malacostraca; order Decapoda; family Coenobitidae; genus Coenobita; species Coenobita brevimanus. Next base: position 3,642,709 of record NC_136964.1, read on the forward strand.
AATTGCCACTTAGATCTACTCCTCATTTTGCTCACATCTCTGTCCTCCCCTGGACAGTTGTTATTATTGTGAGCGCTCAGGAAGTCTCCAACCATCTAGCAGCTGTGTAATTTGAGTATGAGTGTTATTACATTTTGTTCTTGTGCTGTATAGCATAAGGTGTTGATTCGTAGGCCTAGTAAAGTTTTTGTAAGTCATATTGTCAGCCAGTGGTAATAATATTTTGTATCTGTAATAATATATCTTGCATTCACTGAGTATTATCTGGTTTTCTCATTTTATCAGGGATGACTTAGATAAATTTACTCTTGCTAATTTAGTGTTAATAGAGGCTATTGCAGTTAACCATATATTTAACCTGTTTTTTGCCACTACATTTTCCTTATGAGTCCTGAATGTTTTGTTGTTAGTTTGAGCATTGAACTTTAACTTGTAATTTTACCTAACTCTTTTGTTTTGAACCTGGAACTTTACGGGACAGTTGTGATTTTTAATATTCTCACTTAAAGTGTACATTATCTTTCTCTGTTCCGTAACATAAATTTGGCGACCTCTTATCAGGATATTCAGGATATTATCATAAGGATATTGCTGGATATTTTGTGACTGTGATTTATTCATGGTCTACTATTACTACGCTTGATAAAGCCAAAGATTTTTTGTCAAATGTGCAAACAGTGTGTGATGTAGAAAACAGAACAAAGAATGAACTTAAGCTTATTGCTCAACAACTGGGAATTGCAGTTCACTCTCATCATTCTAAAGTTCAAATTGTTGACATGATTAATGAAAGCTTGTTTAATGTAACTCCTCCAAATGAGCAAACGCAGATTGAATTAGCTAAGTTACAGTTAGCCCTGCAGGAGGCTCGTACTAAGAGGGCTGAATTTCAGGCAAATGCTCGTATTCAGGAGGCACAGATACAGGCTCAGGCACAAATTGAACTTGCTAGGATGCAGGCAGACCATGAGTATCGCATGAAACAAGGTGGAACTGGATCATCTAGCTCTGATGATTTTGATGTGGCTAAAAATGTTAAACTTGCCCCTAATTTTAATGAATCTGATTTAACAAAGTATTTTCAGTTGTTTGAGAGGGTAGCTACAGGTTTTAATTGGCCCAAGGAGTATTGGCCAGTACTCCTTCAAACTGTTCTCACTGGTAAAGCTCAAGTAACTTATGCATCTTTGCCTCAGGATCAATCTGATAATTATCATGTAGGTAAGAGCTTGATTCTTAAGGCCTATGAGCTTGTTCCTGAAGCCTATAGAGTAAAATTTAGGACAACCTATAAGCAAGATAAGCAATCTCATGTTGAGTATGCAAAAATCAAAGAACATCTGTTAGAGCAGTGGTTAAATTCTAAGAATGTGGATTCTGATTTTGACAAATTTAAGCAGATGATTTTGCTGGAGGACTTCAAAAAGTGTATTAATAATGATGTAAGCCTGTATCTTGACGAGAGAAGAATAGATAATTTGTCTGATGCTGCAGTTTTAGCTGATGAATATGTTCTCACTCTCAAGAGATATTCTAGAGAAAAAAGGAAAGATGAGAGTAAGTACGTTGCCTCTACTCAGAGTACAGGTAACAGGAAAGAGAATAAAGATGATGTTTCTCAGGAAGTAAATACCAGCTTCACCTCTAGATTTCAGAAAAGTAAATGTACATATTGTAGTAAGCTTGGTCATACTACGGAGAAATGTTTCAGGAGACAGCGTGATGTGAACAAAAAGGAGTCTTTAAATATTCAGTCAGTTGGTCTAGTGTCCACCCTTGAGAGTTCCCAGAATTCTTTAACTGAGTTAACTGAACCTGCTTTGAGGGGTAAATTAAATTCTCATGATGAAGCTCCTCTTTTGAGCAGGAACGTGGGTGACACTCTCAAGAGTTCATGTGCTAATTTCCTGTCTGATGGTTTTGTCAGTCCTCTGGACAGTAATGACAGGAAATCAGTTAAAATACATCGTGATACAGGTGCTTGCCAATCCCTTATGCTGACCAGTGTTCTAGGCTCTAATGTTAATTCCTCTGATGAAACTGTAATCTTACAAGGTGTAGGGAATAATTACTTCACTGTCCCTCTGTGCAGAGTGAATTTAGAGTCTGGTTTTGTTAATGGTTCCGTTATGGTTGGGTTGGTTGAGACACTCCTAATGTCAGGGGTAACTTTCTTACTTGGAAATGATATTGGTGGAAGTCAAGTGTGTCCAGCTCCTCAGTTGTCTAGTGAACCAGTGGCTGCGGCCCAGGATTGTGATGTCCCTGATGTGTTCTCTGCATGTGCTGTCACTAGGGCTAAGTGTAAAGTTACTGGTGACTTAGAGGATAATGATGATGATGATGTTATCCTAGCTGACACTTTTCTTGCTAATTTGGACCACTCACCAGATGAGGCAGTACCCCGTAGTGTTGATAATTTGTCTCGTCAAGAGTTGGTTGAGTTGCAGGTTGCTGACCCTGAGTTGAAAGGTCTAGCTAACTCTGCTTGCAGTGAGGAAGAGTCAGCTGGTGCTTCTACTTGTTATTATGTAAAGTCAGGAGTACTTATGAGAAAGTGGAGACCCCCAACAGCATCAGCCGACTGTGAATGGGATTTTGTACATCAAGTTGTCATCCCTCGTGTTTGTTGGCAGGATATCACTAGAGTGGCTCATGATTCCAGTTTGGCAGGACACCTTGGAGTGAGGAAGACTGTGGCACGCATTTTGAAACACTTCTACTGGCCAGGTATCTTCAGAGATGTTTCCTGATAATGTAAGTCTTGTCACACCTGTCAAGTTGTGGGGAAGTGTAATCAGACCGAAAAGGTTGCACCTGTAGTTCCCATTCCTCCTTTTGAGGCGCCATTCACCCGTGTGTTGGTGGATATTGTGGGCCCTCTTCCTAAGACTTCTTCAGGATTTTCTTATGTGTTGACCCTGATTGATATGGCTACTCCTTATCCTGAAGCCATTCCACTTAGAAATATCTCAGCAAAGAACGTGGTTAAGGAAATGCTAGGGTTCTTCACAAACTTTGGTCTGCCCAAGGAGGTACAGTCAGACCGGGGAAGTAATTTCACGTCAAATGTTTTCAAGCAGTCTCTGAAAGAGTTGGATATCACCCAGATCACGTCTTCAGCTTACCATCCCCAGACTCAATGAGCGTTGGAGAGATATAATCAAACACTCAAATCGATGCTCAAGAAATACTGTTTGGAACATCAGAAAGACTGGGATAAAGGTCTTCCATTCGTTGTATTTGCCGCAAGAGAATCTCCAAATGAATCACTAGGCTTCTCACCTTTTGAACTACTGTTTGGCCATGAAGTAAGAGGACCCCTTAAGTTACTCAAGGAATGCTGGCTGTCGGAGGAAGATGACGTCAACCTGCTGGAGTATGTGATGAAGTTCAAAGAACGGCTGTCCACTGCTTTACAGGTGGCGAGAGAGAATTTAGGAGCTGCTCAGGAGAAGATGAAGACTTGTTATGATAAGAAGTCCAGGTTACGCCACTTTCAGCCAGGAGATCAGGTTTTGATTCTGCTCCCGGTGCATGGGCAACCACTTCAAGCCAAGTTTAGTGGTCCTTATTTCGTGGAGAAGAAACTCAGTGATGTCAACTATGTCATCGCCACACCAGATCGTAGAAAGAACAAGCAACTTTGTCACATCAACATGCTAAAGTTATATCACAGGCTGGACGAAAATAACCCAGTCTGCACTGTAGCTGTTCCACCCGAGTCTGCGAGTGAAGTTCTCCCATGCAGTATGAGCCTGAGTGATAGTTTGGGGAAGAATCCTGATATCATGAATGATCTCCAGACTAAGCTTTCTCATCTACCTCCCGAGGAAAGGCAGGAGTTTTCGGCATTACTGCAGGAGTACCTGCAAGTGTTCCGTGCCACTCCAGGAAGAACCACTGTGTTGATGAATGATGTCGATGTTGGAGACGCAAAGCCAATTAAATTGCCTCCTTACCGTGTGAACCCAGTGAAAGTTCCTCTCATCCAGAAGTAGCTTGGCTACCTGTTGGACCACAAGATGATTGAGCCCTGTCAGAGCGAGTGGAGTTCTCCTGTCACTCTAGTCCCTAAGCCAGGTGGGTCACAGCGGCTTTGCATCGACTACAGACGTGTTAATCAGATAACCAAAACAGACACTTACCCTCTCCCTTGTGTAGAAGATTGCATAGACTAGATCGGAAAGGGTAGGTACATAAGTAAGTCTGACTTGTTAAAGGGATACTGGCAAGTACCTATGACTGAACGTGCTAGGGAGATCTCATGTTTTGTAACACTAGGAAAGACTTTTGCATGTTCTGTAATGCCATATGGTATGAAGAATGCACCAGCCACATTTCAGAAGCTCATGAATATTGTAACAAAGGGTTTGGCAGGGTGTGTTGTTTATATTGATGATGTATTAATCTTCATTGACAACTGGAAAGATCACCTATGCCATGTCAGTAAATTTCTTGAGCGTTTGGTTCAGGCTAATCTTGTAGCTAATTTATCAAAGTGTGAGTTTGGTCAAGCTAAAGTTCAGTACCTTGGGTACGTAATTGGTGATGGACACGTTGCACCACCAGGAGCTAAGGTTCAGGTTATAAGTGATCATCCCAGACCTAAAAGTAGGAAAGAGCTACAAAGATTTTTGGGAATGGTAGGTTATTACAGGAGATTTGTTCTTAACTTTTCAATTCTTGTATCACCACTTACAGACCTACTTAAAAAGGGAGTTAAATTTGTCTGGACCGATAACTGTGAATCCTCTTTCAGCAAACTTAAAGCTATCCTATTAAGTCAGCCAGTGCTCTCTACTCCAAATTTTGCTAAGCTTTTTAAGATGGCTGTTGATGCAAGTGATACAGGAGCTGGGGCTGTTTTGCTGCAAGAGGATGATCAGGGTATTGAACACCCTCTATCTTATTACAGTAAGAAGTTCACTCCACCTCAAAAGAACTACTCAACTATTGAGAAAGATCTTTTGGCCTTGATTTTGGGTTTACAGCATTTTTCATTTTATTTGTGTTCTGGTTTTGACCCCATAGTCATTTATACCGATCATAACCCACTGAAATTCCTTAGTAAGTTTAAAGAAAAAAAATCAGAGATTGAAGAGATGGAGTCTACTTCTTCAGGAGTATTCATTAGACATACAACATGTCAAGGGGAAAGAAAATGTTATTGCAGATTGCTTATCTAGACTTTAGACAGATTGTTTTAGAGTAATAAGAAATTTCCTTTGTAAATTTCTTTTTCTTTGTGGGGAGGTGTTACATAGCCTATGATTTCATCATCCTTTGTGTAATTCTAACGTACAGTATGCAGCATGTTTGATCACGAGCGTGTTCTACCTCACTCCCCCCTTCTACCCTTATAGTAGAGTAAGTCGTTCTTTCTATTGTTCAGGGCAGGATTGTCAACTCTTTGTCCCCTATGGCTTCATTTGCGCGTTCTTCTTACAAATTGTGTCAAGCTCTGCCGACCCCTATATAATGATCTCAGTCTCTACATCAATTGTCACTTAGATCTACTCCTCATTTTGCTCACATCTCTGTCCTCCCCTGGACAGTTGTTATTATTGTGAGCGCTCAGGAAGTCTCCAACCATCTAGCAGCTGTGTAATTTGAGTATGAGTGTTATTACATTTTGTTCTTGTGCTGTATAGGATAAGGTGTTGATTCGTAGGCCTAGTAAAGTTTTTGTAATTCATATTGTCAGCCAGTGGTAATAATATTTTGTATATGTAATAATATATCTTGCATTCACTGAGTATTATCTGGTTTTCTCATTTTATCAGGGATGACTTAGATAAATTTACTCTTGCTAATTTAGTGTTAATAGAGGCTATTGCAGTTAACCATATATTTAACCTGTTTTTTGCCATTACATTATCCTTATGAGTCCAGAATGTCTTGTTGTTAGTTTGAGCATTAAACTTTAACTTGTAATTTTACCTAACTCTTTTGTTTTGAACCTGGAACTTTACGGGACTGTAGTGATTTTTAGTATTCTCACTTAAAGTGTACATTATCTTTCTCTGTTCCGTAACACTATCTATCCATCTGCTGATCAATTTTTTTTTCTTTCTCTGCGTCTGTCAGTATCTGTGTCTAGTTATCTGTTTGTACCTATCTGTTTAATTATCTAACACTTTTCCTCTATTCTTCTACCTATCTGTCCAAACACCCATCTTTTCGTCGCACCCAAGGTGGCATCATCATCAATACTGTTTTCATAAGAAAAGCATCGGTATACTTACATTAAACTCTTTAAAGGCAAGAACAACTTTAGAACTTCATAGAAGCTAATAATACGATTTTATCATGGAGATGGTGGGTCATACGAGCCTGTGAATGTTTGTACTATCACGTTCAGCCCTCTCCTGGAGGTAGCCAGTCATGGTCGTCGTCGTCGTCGTCGTCGTCGTCCTTTATACATACTCGTACGTATACTGTAAAACTACAACGTAAAACAAATTTCTGAATCTAGTTGAGGTCTGAGGTAATAGGGATAGAATACTCAAGTGTGGTGCTGAAGTATTCGACGAGAGGTGTGGAATGCGAAAGAGCAGAGTTGGGAGTCACTGTGCCGTAGGAATCCAGGATAGGCAGTCCAAATCTGGTCACTT
>NC_136964.1:3654325-3669325 GCF_032717465.1 Coenobita brevimanus
TTGACTTGTGTCCTTCCAACAATGTCCAAGCTTCACTTCCGTATGTTAGAGTTGGTATCACAATACTGTCATGTAGTAACTTTTTCACTTCCATGCTCACTTCCCTGTTTCTTATCGCTGCTTTCAAAGAACCAGCAACCTTTCTTCCCTGCTGTACCCTTTCAAGCACTTCACCCTCCAAACCTCCATCCTTACTCATCACACTACCCAAGTACTTAAACGTACTCACATTTTCCAATTCCTCACCATCCAACCTCGCTGTACATTCACTGACTTCACCTCTCTCAAAGACCATCACTTTACTCTTCCCTACATTCACCTTTAGATTCCGTTTCTTACACACTCTCCCAAACTCATCCACCAAGCCTTGCAGCTCCCCTTCGTCTTCACTCAACAACACAATATCATCTGCAAACAACAGCACAGGGAGTTTCCAAACACTATCCTCTCTCACCAGGGCCACTCCAACATCCACTACCCTACCTTGTACCTCTAAATAAATACATCTCAGGGAAAGATAGAATAGTCATCAATGAGTATATAACCTATGGAGTAGCATCAGCAAGAGGATACTGAAAAAAAAAAGGCATAAAAAGAAAGGTGAGAAAGGAAATTCAGTTTCCCAAATAGGGCAGTTGATCAGTGGAATGCCCTACCGAATGAAACAATGCGTGACAAAACTATTCATAAATTTAAGATTATGTATGATAAAAATGGTTTAATATGCGGGACAGTACGACCTTGACTCATTCATGTAAAGCTACAATTAGGTAAGAACAGATACACACACACACACACACACACACACACACACACACACACACACACACACACACACACACACGCTGGCGCAGTGGTAACGTTCTCGCTTGCCATCTGGTAGACGGGAGTACGCGCCTCGCTCAGGTTATGGAAAGTTTCACTGAGGAAGTGGGTGGTTACTGTGTCCCTCGAGCAAGGGGACGGGTGTGTGGGTGTTCTCAGCTCCCTTCCGGGAGGGTAAAATGCTGACAATCACCACCATCAAGTGATTCTGACCGACCCGGTGAATTACACACACACACATACACAGATGCGGAAGGGTGGGAAAGGAGGGAGGGAGGATTTGGGGACGGTGACGGATGAGGTGTGAATGTGTCTAGCACTGATCTAATAGCAGCTTGCACAGAACATTGTCTCGTATATCCAACATAAACCCTTTAATTCTGCTATATTATACATGACTAAACCTCCTGCTATCGCGCGTTCAGCTATCGCGTTTATCTGCTATCACGCACACATCAAATGCACAACCATACCTGCTATCACGCACCCCAAGACCGCTATCACGCGTCGAGTTTGAAGACAGGCTAAGCAAAACTTATTCACATCGCACTTCATACGAGGTTTGCCGAGGATACGATGGTTAATCGGAACGGTAACGTGGTAAAATTGCCGACGATACCACAGGCCAAGGACCTTGCCACAGGCATTTGGAATGCATCTGAACGGATTTCTGCCGAGGATACAACGGGCAAAACAGTGAGAACAAAACCCATTCGACTCGAAAGAATATATCGTACTACAGCATTGAAATTTAGCCTAACACTGAATACTTATTAATATTGCATTTTAGAATAAATATCAATCGTTTTGAAACCCTTATAAAAAGTTAATATTTTCTATGCCGAGAAAACTGTAATGTCGATAAAGTAAACACGTGTTTAAAACTGAGACGGGGCTCTGGCAAAAGTATGAGGAACGTGTGTGATAGCGTGCATGTTTTGTTCCACTTAAATCTTCCTTGGTCGTTCCTGATACGATATACCGTGTGATACCCCCTTTAGCTGTGGACACTGAGAAATCATGGAGACAGCTAAAGCGATCTGGCGGCAATTAAGCCACTCCCAAGCCTCAGAACCCATCAAACCACCCAAGCCTTAATCCTTATAAAAATGTGATGGTCTTTTATGTTGTTTATTTATTCATTATACTGTTATTATTTATATAATAACGCTTTATTTTTATGTTAGAGGAGTGATTGACAGGAAATCGCAGGCATAAAGTGGTTAAAAGTTAAAAAATGGGCCACCGAAAAAAACAATTAGAAATTTTCCCATTGATTGTTCAGTTCAGCCATCGCGTATTCAGCTATCACGCGCGTTTGCTGTGACCAATTAGGCGCGATAGCAGGGGGTTGAGTTGTGAGTATTTCCATTAGGATTTCATGATATGCCATCCAATTGGCAATAGTTTTAATGAGCAAATACTTTGGTAACATTAAATAATATAACTATGCTAGTTTCAGTACGGTATTACATGCTGTTCATACTGTTCAATAATTATACAGTCAACCATCAAACGTAATTCGTAAGACATGGGGCCAATATTCCTCGGGGATAAACAACCACTGAGGATGATTAATGAGTGAAGTTGTTGTGAACTACTCCCTGTGTGTGTGTGTGTGTGTGTGTGTGTGTGTGTGTGTGTTTCCGCGTGTTTTGTTTCTCTTAGGGCGAGTCCACGCGTGCTCTCGAACATATATTGGGAACACGGCAGGCAACATGTTCGGAAACATATTTGGAGCAGTATTTGGACAGATGTATGCAAACAAGTTTCAGTACAGCTTCGAAGACTTGGAGAAGAGGCGATGGGATAAGTGTATCCATACCAGGTAGTTGAGACTTCATCAGTTTCTGTGTGTGTGTGTGTGTGTGTCAGTTGGTTGGGTGGTGGAGTTGATGAGGTTGAGTTGGTGGGTGTGGTACTTCGGTGCATCGCCAGGGTGGGTGGACAGTGGTAATGATGGAGATGGGGGGAGGAGCAGTTGTTAGGTGTGGTGTGTGGAGTGGTTTTGGGTGGGTTGTAGAGGTTAATGGGTTAGTTAGTGGATGAGTTTGGTGGGCTGGGTGGGGAGGTGGCTGGATATTTGGGTGGTAGAGGAGGGGTCGGTAAATTAGGATTAGGTAAGATTAGTTTGATGGATAAGTCGGGTTCAGAAGGGTGAATGGGGTGGCGGAGTGAATGGGGTTGGGTAAGAAGGGTGGATGGGCGGGTGGGTCGGTAGGAGGAGTGGGTGGACAGGATGGGCAGGGTGAGGTTGGCGAAGAGTGTTCAGGGAGAGGTGGGAGGGTTGTGTGGATGGCACTGTTAGGTGATCAAAGTGGGTGGAATTCGTGAGTGGGAAGGGTGGGTGGAATTTGTAACCGGTGAGGGTGGGTGGTAGGGGTCGGTGGACAAGATAGATTGTCAGGATGTGTGGGCAAAGTGAGTCGCCAGGGTGAGTGGGCACCGTTGGTCGCCAGGGTGGCTGAGACAATTGAGTGGTCGGGATTATCTAAGTGGGTGGTTGGGCTGGGTGGCAGGATGGATGCAGGGTGGAGAATGAATGAGTAAATGAGTTGAATGGCATTGTTGGGTGAACTTTGTGTGTGGCATTCGTGGGTTAGCAGAGTGGATAGCAGGGATCGTTGGGCTGGGTGTGTGGCCGGGGTGAGGTCGGTGGGTTGTGTTGGATGGGTTGCGTGGGTAGATGGATAAGTAGGTGGGTGTATATGTGGCTGTCCAGATGACAAGGAAAAGAGAGGCACTTATCTGGCCATATAACTTTCAATTTTTACATGGATTTTAGTCTATTGCTTAGAACACGTTCGATAAGTATTTGGATATCTGACTCTATACATTAAGGTTATTGTATTGAAATCTGCTAAAACTTCGATATAATCACTTCTCATGGAACTGAAAATGGATTTATACACTTGATAATACATCTAATAGCGAGATAAATGAAAGTAACATTATATGCAGCTAGACGTGATAGTGAGCGAAGCTTCATATCTCCGATCCATCCGCTTAACAAATCAGTGTTTGGTGGGAGTAAGGTGGGGGATTTGGGGAGTGGGAGGGTAGACGTGTGCGATTAACCTGGCCTCTTGTGGCAGATTACCCTGTATCACGAATTTCTGTCTGGAACTGTAAATGCTCGACGAAATTTCGGATCATCAACTCTCTTCGTCCGTAGTGAACCTCCGTCAGAGTCAGAATTCATCCCATAAATGGAGTTGGGTGGGGAGAAAAATGTTTCAGGAGTAAGGCAGCTCTCCCAAAGACTCAGCCAGTTGCATGAAACTGGTAGCACGGAAAATTGTTGTGTGCTACAGGTCGCACAGACCAAGGCCAAATAAATATGACTATATTAATTTTATAAGAAGGTAATATATATAATATGCTAGAAAAGTCGTCGTAGTCGTCGTCTACCCACCTTTCGCGGCTAGGTGGCCCACGTGGAAAGTTTGGCGACTGTACATGCACTGTAAAACAACAACATAAAACAGATATCTGAACCTAGTTGAGGTTGGAGATTATAAGGGTAAAACACTCAAGTGTCATGCTTAAGTACTCGACGAGTGGTGTGGAATGCGAAAGAGCAGAGTCGGGAGGCACTGTGCCGTAGGAATCCAGGATAGGCAATCCAAATGTGGTCACTTCCCAGAGCGAACTGACTTCTCTCAAATCCTACGACCATGAGAATATCTAGTAATGGAAGGAGTAACAGAGGGACGAGGTATTGAGGGGTGACTAAGACATGATGATACAAAGAGAAGAAACTAATTTTGAGGAGGGAAATGGGTGAAGTGTCAGTTCCTAGGTGGCATTTCACAGGAACAAGGTCATAACACAGTCTATAGATGTCGTTTAGCAAGCTTTGTTGTAGCATATTCATCTTGTTAAAGTCCATTGGAAGTAAAGGTTTTATTATTGCTTGAGCTATGTGTAATGCTCGGTGTTTCAGGGTCGGCTTCCCGTCCTTCTTACGCCTAGTGTGCAGCTGGGTTCTCTTTCTAGACCGGATCTTAGACAAATAAGAGAGAGGCAGGACACAAAAACTCAAGGCAACAACCTTACGTGTGTATTGCTAAATTCTGCAGTGAAATGGGCAGATGTCACAAATACAATTATGCTGGACAATCATAATTCTAAGGCTTAGATATCGGGTGAGTATCGCACAGGATACTACTTAGGACACGATCGGGTAAGGTGAACAGCACTTAGGGCAGAGAAGCTAAACACTATTATTTTGGGAAAGTCTCCTTTCTGTGTACTGGTGGAGTTTGTAACACTATTTTCACAGCTGGCAGGCTAACTGGTTTGTCGGTCGGGTCGTTAATTATTCCTCTTGGACTGGGGCCTCCGTATGATTTTAACGTGAGGCGGTGTCACTATCTGGTAGCGTGTTCACTGAGATAGACCCTTATTTCACTGCCTTCCCGTGTTCACTGTTTCACTATTACCTTACTTATTCCACCTTTCTTTTATATCATTACTGATGTTTCGTGCACTGACTTTCTATATTCTGACACTCACTGTTCTACCCTTACTTTACTATATCACCAACACTGTGTTTTCACCGTTACTCACTCTCGGGAGTGGACTGGTGGCCAGGTACAAGGGCGGCAAAGACGACTCAGCCTCACTACTGATGTGGCTGAGTTCCGCCAGGGGCCTCCGTATTCAGGGGCCGGAGATCACGTGTAGCGGCGTCCTTTTTCGTCCAGGGCTGCTGGTGGCGATGGGTCCCGCACTTTCAGGGCTTGGGGCGGGAGTCTGGCCCTCAGGGCTGAGGCCGAAAAGCTGCCTGAATCTCTCGTTCAGGCGCCTGGCAGAGATGAAGATCTCCAGTGTCGGGGTGAAGGGATGTCCCGCCCGGGGGTCCTGGGGCTGCGGTCTCCAGTGGTCAGAGACACCCTCAGGAGTGGGCTGCAGCGTCAGCCTCTGTCGGGGTCCATCATGTTGGTCCTCTTAGGAACCCGCTGAAGTGAGAAGAGCCCGGTGGTTGTTACAGGGCCTCTTCAATACTCCCTCAGGCTGGGGTCTCCATTCGGGTTGTAGTTTCGTGGACAGGAGTCAGCACCTGACGGAAGAACTGTTACTGGCCGTCTCCTGCTGTAGGGCCCGGCTACTGGCCATGGCCTTTAAGGGGTGCAGTTAGCACCCGTCGATAAGGCCTGGCTACTGGCCGTGGCCTGGGGAAGAGAGCAGCTATAGGCCGATTTAATGGCACCTTCGGAGCGGTTACCAGCTTTCTCCTCGTTTCTTCCGGAGCAGCTCCAAGAGGGTCGAGCAGCTACCGGCCATCTCTTGAGGGGCACCTTCAGAGCAGCTACCGGCCGTCTCCTGATGATGATGGGAGCGGCTACCAGCTGTCTCCTCGTTACCTCTGGAGCGGCTGCAGGCCATCTCCTGTAGGAGGGTCAAGCGGCTACTGGCCGTCTCGTTTAGGGCACCATCACAGCGGCTTCTGTCTGTCTCCTGATGAAGGCGGGAGCGGCTACCGGCTGTCTCCTTGTTACCTCGAGAGTGGTTGCAGGCCGTCTCCTGTCGGAGGGTTGAGTTTCTACTGGCCATCTCAGGGATGCTGACTGGAGCTAGAGCAATAGCTCCACCCCGTGGTTGTCGGTTCGCCCAGAAGGTAGTCTTGTATTCCTGCTATGGTGGTGGCAGGCGAGCTCCAGGTCATAGGGGCACGCGGCCCAGGCGGACTTATGTTCCTGTCACCCGGAGTCCAGTCACACTGTATTTGCTCCTCTGTGGGCCCCTCCTGGGGGTGTTGGGTTGCCCTCTGTGAATACTCTGGGAAAAAGCCACATCCCTGTGACTGGAGGTGGTACGCTTTGGTGTCATAAGTGTGGAAGACTGACTGTAGGTGTTGGAGGAGGGGGTGCCAGGTTGTGGTGACAAGATTCTCATCTAGCTGAGCATCACAGGTGATGAAGAGGGTGGATGGGTTGGTGGAGGAGCAGAGGAGTCGTAGGAGGTGAAGGGGTCCATGGACTCGATATTTTCGTCCGAAGGGCGGAGCCCATACGGCTAGGTGAATCCTCATGGTGGTAGGTTTTGTCTTCTGTGCAGGGCTGTGCTGAATGCTGCAGATGGACTTGAGTGTGTGATTTTATGTCGGGGTAATGCATCGCGACATCTCCTGGGAATGTAGGTGGCTGGGGTGTGGGATGGGGCAGGTGTGGTCGAGGGGGCGTGTGTGGGTGGTGGGCAGGGGGATTTGGGGCCAGGGGTGGGTGATGGCTGGGGCAGGGGTGGGGTGGGTTCAGGGGGTGGGGGCGCATGGGTGGGGCCCGTGGTGCTGGGTGTAGGGGATGGGAAGGTTTGTGGTGAGGAGGTGGGGGAGAGGTGAGGAGTTAGTGGTGTCGGTGAGCTATCAGGTGAGGTGTGAGGCGGTATGGTGTGAGGTGGAGGTGGCGGGGGAAGGGGAGGGAGAGAGAGATGGCGAGGGGGAGATGTAGCAGGCATAGGAGATAGAAGGAAGCGGCGTGGGAGCAGTGGGTGGGGCGGGGATCAGGGCAGGGGCAGGGGAGGCGGAAGCGTGATAGGGGCATATGTGAAGGTTTTGGAGAGTGCGAGAAGTGCCGTGATATTCGACTGTCACCTGGTAAGGATAAGGGACACGAATGATGGTATGGGGCTCCGTCAAGCGCTGCGTGAGCTTGTGGGGGGTGAGGAGTTGCACTATCATAACAGTGTCTCCTGGATTGTAGGGGTTGGAGGTGGTGTCGTGGGGGAGGTCCAAGTTGTTTTGAAGGTGGGTTAGCTGTCATTTGTGATGGTGTTGTGGGTCAGAGGTGGGAGTAAAGGTGGGGGGCTGTAAGTGTTGCAGAAGGGGTTGGAGGAGAGTTGCTTCCCCAAACAATTGCTCGTATGGTGAACTTCCCTCCTCTTGGGGGCAGTTGATGCCCCATTGCACGATTTTTACATAGGTGGTCCAGTCGTCGTCTTTGGTGGCTTCTATCCGGGTACGGAATTGATTCATCAACGTTCGATGACTCCGTTTGCAGATGGAATTTCCTTGGGGCCAGTAAGGGGACGAATGAGAGATGATATAGTCAAATTTGTGGGCTAGCTCCTTCCAGATTTTGCTCGTGAACTCCGGTGTGTTAATGGAGTGGATTGCCTGTGGGATGCCAGAGTATGGAAACGCGTGACGAATCAGGGTGTCAGCTACTGTGATAACGTGGTGTTCTTTCGTTGGGCAGGCTACGTCAAATTTTGAGTAAGTATCAAAGAACGTGATTAAGTACAGATAGCCTGATTTCGGGGGTAGAGGTCCCACTATGTCGGTCGCCAGCAACTGCCAAGGTTTGTGGATGGTAATGTGTACTGATGGGCCAGCGGTATGGGTGATGTCCTTACCCAAGGTGCACACTCGACAAGATTGGATAATCTTCTTGGCTAGGGTGGAGGGATTGGGCGCCCAGTAGGCGTTGTTAAAGACCTGCAGGCGTTTTTTCGTGTCCAGGTGAATGCGGTTGTGGGTATGCAGATGTCGGAGGGGGTCGAGAGTGGTGTCAGGGGCTAGGATGATATGTCCAGACAGAGTGAGCAGGTGGTCACCCTGGTGATATAGCTTCTTGAAGAGATGCTGGGGGATCCAGGGGGGTCGTTCCTTATGATGCCACTGCTGGAGGAGGTCTGGTTCCAACTGGATGGCATTGATAAGGAGCCAAGAGAGGGCATCCGCGTTGGTGTGGAGTTTGCTGGGGCGGTAAAAGATTTCACAGTTGAACACCTTCAGGGTTTCATGCCATCTGATGAGCTGGGCATTGTGGGTGTCAGATTGCCGCAGCCATTGGAGGGACCGGTGATCAGTGATGATAGTAACCTGAGTCCCTGATAAGTATGGCCGGAAGTGCTTGAGTGCCCAGATGATGCACAGGCACTCCCTCTTAGTGGCGGCATAATTCTTTTCTGCCTGATTGAGGGTACGGCTGGCGCAGGCGATGATGTGCCAGCACAGCGCCGATCGCGATCTGGGAAATGTCGGTGTAGAGCCGGAATGGGAGGGCATAGTTGGGAAAGGCCACTACTGGGTCGGAAACGAGTTCGTCCTTAAGTTGTTGGAAGGCGGCTCGTCTCTCGTCCATCCAGACGAACGGTTCTCCCTTATGGGTCAGGTCATGAAGTGGCTTGGCAATGTGAGCGAACCCCTTCACAAAACGCCAGTAATAGGATGCTAGGCCGAGGAAATCTCGAATTTCTTGCACGTCTTGTGGTGGGGTTACGTCTGCAATGACGCAGAGCTTGTCTGGATTGGGATATATGCCAGCCTGGGAGATGACATATCCCAGGAATGAGACGATCCTGGCTGCCAGGATGCACTTGGTAGGCTGGAGTTTGAGGCCTGCCTGTCGGATTCGGGTGAAAACCCAGTGGAGGCGCTGAATGTGGTTGGCCCAGGTCTTGTTGAAAATGATAACGATTCCAAGTAAGCTAGACAGATCTCCCATGTGAGGCCGCTGAGGACAGATTCCATTAGTCTTGAGAAGGTGGCGGGGGCATTACAGAGGCCAAAGGGTAAAACATTAAATTCATAATGTTTCCCGTGCTGGTCGAGAAAGCAGTTTTGCCTGTGTCCTCCGGTTGCACCGAGACTTGCAAGTACCCTGACTGGAGGTCAAGAGTGAAGAACCAGGAGGCGCCGTACAGGGAATCTAGGGAGTCGTCTATGTGCGGGAGTGGAGTATCGTCCTTTGTGGCTACATCGTTAAGCCGGGAGTAGTCGACGCAGAACCGCATCATGCCATCCTTTTTCTTCACGAGGACGACAGGGGAGGACCAGGGGCTGGTGGAGGGGGAGATGACTCTGGCTTAAATCATCTCCTGAACCTGGCGTTCTTCCTCTTCCCGTTGCATGGGGTTCTTCCTCCGGGATGGCTGTTGCATCGGTTGGCCTGTCGTGTGGATCTCGTGAGCCAGGTAGGTGGTATGTCCAATATCGGTGGGTCCTGCCGCGAACAGATCTTGGAAATCCAGGAGGAGGCAGCGGAGGGTGCCTGATTGGTGTGTGGAGAGATGGTCGGGAATGGGGAACAGAGGGGCGGGGGAGCGGGAGGGGGAGGGGGCAGAGGGCTCGGCTACCTCCATCTCTCCGATTATGAGTCCTCTAGGGAGAGTGAGGGGCGAGGGGGCAAGGTTGGCAATTCGGACTGCTGTGATGAGGGGGAAGGATGGTTGGGGGCAAGAGGCAGGCCGAGAGGGTTCCAGGTGGCAGGAGTGGGGAGAATTGGACGGATGTACCCGAGGGCCGGTTGAGGGGCACCCAGGCTTCGTGGTAGGGGGGAATGGTGACAGTGGAGGAAATGGTGGTAGGAAAAGAGGGGGGCAGGGGGGGAGAGGGAAGGGAGGTCAGGGGGAGGAGAGAAGGGGGGGCAATGAGTCTTCCGGCCAGTGCCGTGGCGTACAGGTGGAGACAGCCCGAGTGGGAGGGGGGGAGGGTCGGGTGATTTCTGGAACTGGAGCTGTCTGTTGTGGTAATCAATTGTGGCTCCTAACTTCTGTAACAGGTCCAGCCCCAGATATCTGTCGTAATTGCGGCAGGAGGAGTCGAACACAATGAACTTGTGGTGTGTTGACTCCAGCTGATGGGTGTCGACGCATAGGGCCGTGTTTCCTCACGGATCGGCAGGGGGCCATCCCCCGTGTCCACAAGGTATGTAGCCATCGGGAATAGTGGGGCAAAGGTCAACTTGTGACGGGAGAAGTAATGGCTATACAGGCAGGATCTGGCTGCTCCCGTGTCGACCAGAAGTCTGGCTTTCACCTCATTCAGCTTCATCTTGTGGTTAACTGGGGGGCGGTATTTGGGGGAAGTGGCCCCTGCCACAATGGGAGGGTGTCGGGGCGGTCCTAAAAATCCAACTGCGGAGGGCCTTCTTCATCTGGCTCCTGTTCCCAGGGTTTGGTCTCCTCCGTGGGTGCTGGTTCGTCCTCTGTTCCTCGTTCTCTAGGGAGGAGACTTTACATTGGCCTGGGGTGGTGGTTTTTCGCCTGGGAGCTTTTAATTGGTCCCTGATATCATGCAGTGGGCACCTGGAGCTGGAAATAGAGAACTCCCAGGGATTCACCAGAATGAGGTTGGGATTCTCTTTGTGACTGGGGCACCAGTGGGTTGGGTGTGCGCTAGGCAGACTGGGTGGTGGGGTGGGGCTGGTGTGGGGCATAGGTGGACGTGGCTTGACTGGGGGAGCCGGGATGTTCGTGGGGACCTTTTTCACCACGCTGATTTGCTGGGGTGTAGGGCATGAGGTCAGGAGGTGGCGTATCAGTTGGACGTCCTTATCCATGTCTCTGGTAGGGTTATGGATTGTAAAGTACTCCTTGACCATGCTGGGGAGTACTCTAAGGAGAGTATAAAAAGCGTGTTGCTCTCGGGTTTCATCATCTGCCTACGGGTAGGGAGCAGTGACCAGGCGTCTGTCATGGATTAGAGTATTATCCAAATTGCCATAAAACGTTAGGCTATGCAACTGGGATAGCGCCACCACTTTACCTAGTGATGGAGTGATGGACTGAATCACGAGTTTCATGAAATTCTGGCAGGTGAGTCCCGGGAGGATCATGGGTGCTACATTAGCTGGCTCTTTGCGGGAGTGTGACTGCGATTTATTGCTTGTCATCCTCGAACCTCATATCTAGTAAATGTTTAATGATTGCCAGGTATGTGTGATCATCATACTGTTCGGAGGTGAATTTAGGCAAATGCACATGCGGTTTGGTCACCACACTGCAGGCATTTCCTGATTATCTCTCTTGTATGCACGGTTCAAGAACCACCATTGTCCACCAGTGTAATGCTAGGTGTTTTAGGGTCGGCTTCCCGTCCCTCTAATGCCTAGTGTGCATTTGGGTTCTCTTTGTAGACTGGAGGTTAGACAAATAAGAGAGAGGCAGGACACAAAAATTCAAGGCAACAACCTTACTTTTGTATTGCTAAATTCTACAGTGGAACATGCAGATGTCACAAATACAAATATGTTGGACAATTATAATTCTAAGGCTTAGATATCGGGTGTTAGTATTGCACAGGATACTTAGGACATGATTGGGTAAGGTTAATAGCACTTAGGGCAGAGAAACTAAACACAATTATTTTGGGAAAGTCTCGATTCTGTATACTAGTGGAGTTTGTGGCACTATTTTCACAGCTGGCAGGTTTATTGGTCAGATAGTTAATTATTACTCTTGCACTGGGGCCTCCATATGATCTTAATGTGAGGCAGTGTCACTATCTGGTAGCATGTTCACTGAGATACCCCCTTATTTCACTGCCTTCCCATGTTCTCCGTTACCTTACTTATTCCACCTTTCTTTTATATCATTACTGATGTTTCGTACACTGACTTTCCATATTCTGACACTCACTGTTCTACCCTTACTTCACTATGTCAAGGACAATGTGCTTTCACTGTCACTCACTGTAGGGACTGGGCATACTGGTCGTCAGGTACAAGGATGGTGGAAACGACTCAGCCTCACTACTGATGTGGCCGAGTTCTGCCAGGGGCCTCCATATCCAGTTGCCTGGGATCAAGCGTAGGGGCGTCCTCTCTCGTCCGGGGCTGCTGGTGGCGAAGGGTCTTGCACATTCAGGGCTTGGGGCTGGAGTTTGGACCTCAGGGCTGGGGCCGAAAAGCTGCCTGAACCTCTCGCTCAGGCGCCTGATGGAGGATGAAGATCTCTGGCTTCGAGGTGAAGGGATGTCCTGCCCGGGGGTCCTGGGGGCGGTCTGGAGGTCCTGGTGGCTGCGGTCTCTGGTGGTTGGGGTCCGTCAGGTGGGTCCTCTCAGGAACTGGCTGCAGTGAGAAAAGCCCGGTGGTAGTTACAGGGCCTCTCCAATACTCCCCCAGGCTGGGGTCTCCCTCCGGGTTGTAGTTTCGTGGACAGGAATCAGCACCTGACGGAGGAGTGGCTTCCAGCCATCTCCTGCCATAGGGCCTGGCTACTGGCCGTGGCCTTCTAGGGGCGTGGCTGCCGCCTGTCGCTAAGGCCCGGCTACTGGTCATGGCCTGGGGAAGGGAGCGGCTATAGGCCGACTCAAGGGCACTTTCAGAGTGGCAACCGGCCATCTCCTGACAAAGGTGGTAGCGGCTACCTGCCGTCTCCTTGTTACCTGTGGAGCGGCTGCAGGCCGTCTCCTGTAGGAGGGTCGAGCAGCTACAGACTGTCTCTTGAGGGGCACCTTCAGAGCGGCCACCGGCCGTCTCCTCATTACCTCTGGAGTGGCTGCAGGCCGTCTCCTGTAGGAGGGTCGAGCGGCTACCAGCTGTCTCGTTTAGGGCATCTTCAGAGCGGCTTCTGGCCGTCTCCTGACGATGGCGGGAGCGGCTACCGGCCGTCTCCTCGTTACCTCGAGAGCGACTGCAGGCCGATGTATCATTAAATCGTGAGGGCCGTGAAAGCTGAGGACAAGGGCATCAGGCACACCCCCAAAATTCTCTTCTCGGCTAATTTTCACCATTCATAAGTGTACTCATCGTCATAAAACCTACATTATCGTCTTTGTCGATGTTGTTTCCAGCTGATAAGCATGAAAAAAAGGGGGGATAATCAAATACTAGAATATGTCTTTTGCTTTTTTCTTATTTTCTCTGCAACTACTCGTCATACAACAATGAGATTGGTTTCATTAGAAAGATGATAAAATTCTCTATCGATATATGTCCTAACATTATAGTATGCTCGAGAAAACTTTCTAGCTTTGACGTTGGGAATTCATTTAAGTGTGCATGATATATATATTTTCCTCACTTTACGGTGCTAGTATTTGATTTCCCCCTTTTTTTTCATGCTTATCAGTTGGAAAAAACATCGACCAAGACGATGATGTAGGTTTTATGGCGATGAATACACTTAAGAATGGTGAAAATTAGCCAAGAAGAGAATTTTTGGGGTGTGCCTGGTGCCCTCGTCCTCAGGTTTTCACGGTCCTCACGATTTAATGATACACCGGCTTCTGTAGGAGGGTTGAGCGGCAACCGGCCGTGTCAGGGATGCTGACTGGAGCTAGAGTAATAGCTCCACCCCGTGGTCGTCGGTTGTCAGCTCGCCCAGAAGGTAGTCTTGTAATCCTGCTATGGTGGCAGGCGAGCTCCAGGTCATAGGGGCGAGCGGTCCTGGCGGAGTTATGTCCCTGTCGGCCGGAGTCCAGGCACGCTATATATGCTCCTCTGTGGGTTCCTTCTAGGGGTGTTGGGTTGCCCTTGGAGAAACTATACTGCATTGTACTATGTATAGAACATACATCTATATCACTCCAGCTTTACATCTATCTCTATTTTTTAATCTGTATAATTATCTATTTATCTACAGTATCATACTATCTGTATCTATGTACCTACCTATCTTTCTATCTGCCTATTTGTTAGTCTTAAAACATTATCTTTAAGTTTTATAACCAGGATGTCAAGCTGTTATTATATTCGACTCAATAATAATACGTATATCTGTAACAGTAGATTTACACTCGTCCATCTATCTTTTTATGAATCTATCTACCTCTTCATGTACCGATTTACGTATCTACCTCTCTTTCTATCTATCAGTGTATAAGTGTAAATCTTTTTTATTTTCCCTAACTATCCGTCGATCTGTCTGTATCAATCAGTCAATCTATCAGTCCATCAGTCTATCTGTCTATCTGTCTATCTGTCTATCTATCCATCTGCTGATCAATTTTTCTTTCTTTCTCTGCATCTGTCAGTATCTGTGTCTAGTTATCTGTTTCTACCTATCTGTTTAATTATCCATGATACTGGCTATCACTTTTCCTCTATTCTTCTACCTATCTGTCCAAACACCCATCATTTCGTCGCACCCAAGGTGGCATCATCATCAATACTGTTTGCATAAGATAAGCATTGGTATAATTACATTAAACTCTTTAAAGGCAAGAACAACTTTAGAACTTCATAGAAGCTAATGATACGATTTTATCATGGAGATGGTGGGTCATACGAGCCTGTGAATGTTTTTACTATCACGTTCAGCCCTCTCCTGCAGGTAGCCAGACATGGTCGTCGTCGTCGTCGTCGTCCTTTATACATACTCGTACGTATACTGTAAAACTACAACATAAAACAAATCTCTGAATCTAGTGGAGGTCTGAGGTTATAGGGATAGAATACTCAAGTGTGGTGCTGAAGTATTCGACGAGAGGTGTGGAATGCGAAAGAG
>NC_136964.1:3674325-3689325 GCF_032717465.1 Coenobita brevimanus
TTGGACAGATGTATGGCCTTGTAAAGCTACAATTAGGTAAGAACAGATATATGTACACACACACACACACACACACACACACACACACACACACACACACACACACACACACACACACACACACACACGCTGGTGCAGTGGTAACGTTCTCGCTTGCCATCTGGTAGACGGGAGTTCGCGCCTCGCTCAGGTTGTGAAAAGTTTCACTGACGAAGTGGGTGGTTACTGTCCCCCTCGAGCAAGGGGACGGGTGTGTGGGTGTTCTCAGCTGTCTTCCGGGAGGGTAAAATGCTGACGATCACCACCATCAAGTGATTCTGACCGACCCGGTGAATTACACACACACACACATACACAGATGCGGAAGGGTGGGAATGGAGGGAGGGAGGATTTGGGCATGGTGACGGGGATGGATGAGGTGTGAAAGTGTCTAGCACTGATCTAATAGCAGCTTGCACAGAACATTGACTCCTATCTCCAACGTAAACCCTTTAATTCTGCTATATTATGCATGACTCAACCTCCTGCTATTGCGCGTCCAGCTATCGCGTTTATCTGCTATCACGCACACATCAAATGCACAACCATACCTGCTATCACGCACCCCAAGACCGCTATCACGCGTCGAGTTTGAAGACAGGCTAAGCGAAACTTATTCACACCGCACTTCATACGAGGTTTGCCGAGGATACGATGGTTAATCGGAACGGTAACGTGGTAAAATTGCCGACGATACCACAGGCCAAGGACCTTGCCACAGGCATTTGGAATGCATCTGAACGGATTCCTGCCGAGGATACAACGGGCAAAACAGTGTGAACAAAACCCATTCAACTCGAAAGAATATATCGTACTACAGCATTGAAATTTAGCCTAACACTGAATACTTATTAATACTGTATTTTAGAATAAATATCAATCGTTTTGAAACCCTTATAAAGAGTTAATATTTCCTATGCCGAAAAAACTGTGATGTCCATAAAATAATCACGTGTTTACAACTGAGACGGGGCTCTGGCAACAGTATGAGGAACGTGTGTGATAGCTGCAAGTTTTTTTTCACTTAAATCTTCCTCGGCCGTTCCTGATACGATATACCGTGTGATATCCCCTTTAGCTGTGGACACTGAGAAATCATGGAGACAGCTAAAGCGATCTGGCGGCAATTAAGCCACTCCCAAGCCTCGGAACCCATCAAACCACCCAAGCCTTAATCCTTATAAAAATGTGATTGTCTTTTATGTTGTTTATTCATAATACTGTTATTATTTATATAATAATGCTTTATTTCATGTTGGAGGAGAGATTGGCAGGAAATTGCAGCCATAAAGTGGTTAAAAGTTAGATAAATGGGCCACCGAAAAAACAATTAGAAATTTTCCCATTGATTGTTCAGTTCAGCTATCGCGTATTCAGCTATCACGCGCATTTGCTGTGACCAATTAGGCGCGATAGCAGGGGGTCGAGTTGTGAGTATTTCCATTAGGATTTCATGATATGTCATCCAATTGGCAATAGTTTTAATGAGCAAATACTTTGGTAACATTAAATAACATAACTATGCTAGTTTCAGTACGGTATTGGATGCTGTTCATACTGTTCAATAATTATAGTCAACCATCAAACGTAATTCATAAGACGTGGGGCCAATATTCCTCGGGGATTAACAACCACTGAGGATGATTAGTGAGTGAAGTTGTTGTGAACTACTCCCTGTGTGTGTGTGTGTGTGTGTGTGTGTGTGTGTGTGTGTGTGTGTGTGTGTGTGTGTGTGCGTTTCCGCGTGTTTTGTTTCTCTTAGGGCGAATCCACACGTGCTCTCGAACATGTATTGGGAACACTTCAGGCAACATGTTCGGAAACATATCTGGAGCAGTATTTGGACAGATGTATGCAAATAAGCTTCAGTACAGCTTCGAAGACTTGGAGGAGAGGCGATGGGATAAGTGTATCCATACCAGGTAGTTGAGACTACATCAGTTTCTGTGTGTGTGTGTGTGTGTGTGCGAGTTAGTTGGTTGGGTGGTGGAGTTGATGAGGTTGAGTTGGTGGGTGTGGTACTTCGGTGCATCGCCAGGGTGGGTGGACAGTGGTAATGATGGAGATGGGGGGAGGGGCAGTTGTTAGGTGTGGTGTGTGGAGTGGTTTTGGGTGGGTTGTAGAGGTAAATGGGTTAGTTAGTGGATGAGTTTGGTGGGCTTGGTGAGGAGGTGGCTGGATATGTGGGTGGTAGGGGAGGGGTTGGTAAGTTAGGATTAGATAAGATTAGTTTGATGGATAAGTCGGGTTCAGAAGGGTGAACGGGGTGGCAGAGTGAATGGGGTTAGGTAAGAAGGATGGATGGGCTGGTGCGTCGGTAGGAGGAGTGGGTGGACAGTATGGGCAGGGTGAGGTGGGCGAAGAGTCTTCAGGGAGAGGTGGGAGGGTTGTGTGGATGGCATTGTTGGGTGACCAGGGTGGGTGGAATTCGTGAGTGGGAACGGTGGGTGGAATTTGTGACTGGTGAGGGTGGGTGGTAGGGGTCGGTGGGCAAGATAGATTGTCGGGATGTGTGGGCAAAGTGAGTCGCCGGGGTGAGTGGGCACCGCTGGTCGCCAGGGTGGCTGAGACGATTGAGTGGTCGGGATTATCTAAGTGGGTGGTTGGGCTGGGTGCAGGGTGGAGAATGAATGAGTAAATGAGTTGAGTGGCATTGTTGGGTGACCTTTGTGTGTGGCATTCGTGGGTTAGAGGGGTGGATAGCAGGGATCGGTAGGCTGGGTGTGTGGCAGGGGTGAGGTCGGTGGGTTGTGTTGGATGGGTTGAGTGGGTAGGTGGATAAATAGGTGGGTGTATATGTGGCTGTCCAGATAACAAGGAAAAGAGAGGGACTTATCTGGCCATATAACTTTCAATTGTTACTTGGATTTTAGTCTATCGCTTAGAACACGTTCGATAAGTATTTGGATCTCTGACTCTATACATTAAGGTCATTGTATTGAAATCAGCTAAAACTTCGATATAATCACTTCTCATGGAACTGAAGATGGATTTATACACTTGATAATACACCTAATAGTGAGATAAATGAAAGTAACATTACATGCAGCTAGACGTGAGAGTGAGCGAAGCTTCATATCTCCGATCCATCCGCCCAACAAATCAGTGTTTGGTGTGGGTAAGATGGGGGAGTTGGGGGGGGAGGGTAGACGTGTGCGATTAACCTGTCCTCTTGTGGCAGATTACCCTGTATCACGAATTTCTGTCCGGAGCTGTAAATCCTCAACGAAAGTTCGGATCATCAACTCTCTTCGTCCGTAGTGAACCTCCGTCAGAGTCAGAATTCATCCCATAAATGGAGTTGGGTGGGGAGAAAAATGTCTCAGGAATAAGGCGGCTCTCCCATCGACTCAGCCAGTTGCATGAAACTGGTAGCACGGAAAATTGTTGTGTGCTACAGGTCGCTCAGACCAAGGCCAAATAAATATGACTATATTAATTTTATAAGAAGGTAATATATATAATATATATAATATGCTAGAAAAGTCGTCGTAGTCGTCGTCTACCCACCTTTCGCGGCTAGGTGGCCCAGGTGGAAAGTTTGGCGACTGTACATGCACTGTAAAACAACAACATAAAACAGATATCTGAACCTAGTTGAGGTTGGAGATTATAAGGGTAAAACACTCAAGTGTCATGCTTAAGTACTGGACGAGTGGTGTGGAATGCGAAAGAGCAGAGTCGGGAGTCACTGTGCCGTAGGAATCCAGGATAGGCAATCCAAATGTGGTCACTTCCCAGAGCGAACTGACTTCTCTCAAATCCTACGACCATGAGAATATCTAGTAATGGGAGGAGTAACAGAGGGACGAGGTATTGAGGGGTGACTAAGACATGATGATACAAAGAGAAGAAACTAATTTTGAGGAGGGAAATGGGTGAAGTGTCAGTTCCTAGGTGGCATTTCACAGGAACAAGGTCATAACACAGTCTATAGATGTCGTTTAGCAAGCTTTGTTGTAGCATATTCATCTTGTTAGAGTCCATTGGAAGTAAAGGTTTTATTATTGCTTGAGGTATGTGTAATGCTCGGTGTTTCAGGGTCGGCTTCCCGTCCTTCTTAGGCCTAGTGTGCAGCTGGGTTATCTTTCTAGACCGGATCTTAGACAAATAAGAGAGAGGCAGGACACAAAAACTCAAGGCAACAACCTTACATGTGTATTGCTAAATTCTACAGTGAAACGGGCAGATGTAACAAATACAATTATGCTGGACAATTATAATTCTAAGGCTTAGATATCCGGTGAGTATCGCACAGGATACTACTTAGGACACGATTGGGTAAGGTGAACAGCACTTAGGGTAGAGAAGCTAAACACTATTATTTTGGGATGGTCTCGGTTCTGTGTACTGGTGGAGTTTGTAACACTATTTTCACAGCTGGCAGGCTAACTGCTTTGTCGGTTGGATCATTAATTATTACTCTTGGACTGGGGCCTCCGTGTGATTTTAACGTGAGGCGGTGTCACTATCTGGTAGCGTGTTCACTGAGATAGACCTTTATTTCACTGCCTTCCCGTGTTCACTGTTTCACTGTTACCTTACTTATTCCACCTTTCTTTTATATCATTACTGATGTTTCGTGCACTGACTTTCCATATTCTGACACTCACTGTTCTGCCCTTACTTCACTATATCACCAACACTGTGTTTTCACCGTCACTCACTCTCGGGAGTGGACTGGCGGTCAGGCACAAGGGCGGCAAAGATGACTCAGCCTCACTACTGATGTGGCTGAGTTCCGCTAGGGGCCTCCGTATTCAGGGGCCCGAGATCACGTGTAGCGGCGTCCTCTTTCGTCCGGGGCTGCTGGTGGCGATGGGTCCCGCACTTTCAGGGCTTGGGGAGGGAGTCTGGCCCTTATGGCTGGGGCCGAAAAGCTGCCTGATCCTCTCGTTCAGGGCACCTTCGGAGCGATTACCACCTGTCTCCTCGTTCCTTCTGGAGCAGCTGCAGGCCATCTCCTGTAGGAGGGTCGAGTGGCTACCGGCCATCTCTTGAGGGGCACCTTCAGAGCAGCTACCGGCCGTCTCCTGACGATGGTGGGAGCAGCTACCAGCTGTCTCCTCGTTACCTCCGGAGCGGCTGCAGGGCGTCTCCTGTAGGAGGGTCAAGCGGCTACTGGCCGTCTCGTTTAGGGCACCATCACAGCGGCTTCTGTCTGTCTCCTGACGAAGGCGGGAGCGGCTACCGGCTGTCTCCTTGTTACCTCCAGAGCGGCTGCAGGCCGTCTCCTATAGGAGGGTTGAGTGGCTACCGGCCATCTCAGGGATGCTGACTGGAGCTAGAGCAATAGCTCCATCCCGTGGTTGTCGGTGGTCGGCTCGCCCAGAAGGTAGTCTCGTATTCCTGCTATGGTGGTGGCAGGCGAGCTCCAGGTCATAGGGGCACGCGGCCCAGGCGGACTTATGTTCCTGTCAGCCGTAGTCCAGGCACACTGTATTTGCTCCTCTGTGGACCCCTCCAGGGAGTGTTGGGTTGCGCTCGGTGAATACTCTTTGAAAAAGCCACATCCCTGTGACTGGAGGCGGTACGCTTTGGTTTCATAAGTGTGGAAGACTGACTGTAGGTGTTGGCGGAGGGGGTGCCAGGCTGTGGTGGCAGGATTCTCATCTAGCTGAGCATCACAGGTGATGAAGAGGGTGGATGGGTCGGTGGAGGAGCAGAGGAGTCGTAGGAGGTGAAGGGGTCCACGGACTCGATATTTTCGTCCGAAGGGCGGAGCCCATATGGATCGGCGAATCCTCATGGTGGTAGGTTTTGTCTTCTGTGTAGGACTGTGCTGAATGCTGGAGATGGACTTGAGTGTGTGGTTTTATGTCGGGGTAATGCATTGTGACATCTCCGGGGAATGTAGGTGGCTCGGATTTGGGCCTGGTGCAGCATCAATGTTTGATACTTTAGAGCAGGGGTGGGAGTGTGATTTTGGAGTGAGGTGGGTGGGGTGGGAGTGTGGGTATATAGGGCAGGTGGGTGGGAGAGGCGGCTGGAGCGTGTGATGGGTGTTTTATGGGTGGGTGTGGGTGGTGATGTGGGTGTGTGGTGTTGGCATGTGTATGAGGTGTACAGGGTGTGTAAGGGTGGCTGTGGGGTGGTAGTAGTGGGGGTGGCACGGGGCGTGGAGTGGGGTGTAGGCCTAGTGGGTGATGGTGTAGTGGGTGTGTGGGCAGTGCTGGTGGAGTCAGGGGTGTGGGATGGGGCAGGCGTGGTCGAGGGGGTGTGTGTGGGTGGTGGGCAGGGAGATTTGGGGCCAGGGGTGGGTGATGGCTGGGGCAGGGGTGGGGTTGGTTGAGGGGGTGAGGGCGCATGGGTGGGGCCCGTGATGCAGGGTGTAGGGGATGGGGAGGTTTGTGGCGAAGAGGTCGGGGAGAGGTGAGGAGTTAGTGGTGTCTGTGAGCTATCAGGTGAGGTGTGAGGCGGCATGGTGTGAGGTGGAGGTGGCGGGGGAAGGGGAGGGAGAGAGAGATGGCGAGGGGGAGATGTAGCAGGCATAGGAGGTAGAAGGAAGCGGCGTGGGGGCAGTGGGTGGGGCGGGGATCAGGGCAGGGACAGGGGAGGCGGAAGCATGAGAGGGGCATATGTGAAGGTTTTGGAGAGTGCGAGAAGTGCCATGATATTCAACTGTCACCTGGTAAGGGTAAGGGACACGAATGATGGTATGGGGCTCCATGAAGCGCGGCGTCAGCTTGTGGGGGGTGAGGAGTTACACTATCATAACAGTGTCTCCTGGCTTGTAGGGGTTGGAGGCGGTGTCAGGGGGGTGGTCCAACTTGTTTTGAAGGTGGGTTAGCTATCATTTGAGATGGTGTTGTGGGTCAGAGGTGGGAGTAGAGGTGGGGGGCTGTAAGTGTTGCAGAAGGGGTAGGAGAAGAGGTGTTTCCCCAAACAATTGCTCGTATGGTGAACTTCCGTCCTCTTGGGGGCAGTTGATGCCCCATTGCACGATTTTTACATAGGTGGTCCAGTCGTCGTCTTTGGTGGCTTCTATCCGGGTACGGAATTGATTCATCAACGTTCGATGGCTCCGTTCGCAGATGGAATTTCCTTGGGGCCAGTAAGGGGATGAATGAGAGATGTTATAGCCAAATTTGTGGGCTAGCTCCTTCAGGATTTTGCTGGTGAACTCCGGTGTGTTAACGGAGTGGATTGCCTGTGGGATGCCAAAGTATTGAAATGCGTGACGAATCAGGGTGTCAGCTACTGTCATAGCGTGGTGTTCTTTAGCTGGGCAAGCTACGTCAAATTTTGAGTATGTATCAATGAACGTGATTACGTACAGATAGCCTGATTTCGGGGGTAGAGGTCCCACTATGTCGGTCGCCAGCAACTGCCAAGGTTTGTGGATGGTAATGTGGCCTGATGGGCCAGTGGTACGGGTGATGTCCTTACCCAAGGCGCACACTCGGCAAGATTGGATAATCTTCTTGGCTAGGGTGGAGGGATTGGGCGCCCAGTAGGCGTTGTTAAAGACCTGCAGGAGTTTTCTCGTGCCAAGGTGAATGCGTTGTGGGTATGCAGATGTCGGAGGGGGTCGAGAGTGGTGTCAGGGGCTAGGATGATATGCCCAGACAGAGTGAGCAGGTGGTCACCCTGGTGATATAGCTTCTTGAAGAGATGCTGGGGGATCCAGGGGGGTCGTTCCTTATGATGCCACTGCTGGAGGAGGTCTGGTTCCAGCTGGATGGCATTGATAAGGAGCCAGGAGAGGGCATCCGTGTTGGTGTGGAGTTTGCTGGGGTGGTACGAGATTTCACAGTTGAACACCTCCAGGGTTTCGTGCCATCTGATGAGCTGGGCATTGTGGGTGTCAGATTGCCGCAGCCATTGGAGGGACCGGTGATCAGTGATGATAGTAAGCTGAGTCCCTGACAAGTATGCCGAGAAGTGCTTGAGTGCCCAGATGATGCCCAGGCACTCCCTTTTAGTGGCGGCATAATTCTTTTCTGCCTGATTGAGGGTACGGCTGGCACAGGCGATGATGTGCTCATGGCCCTCTTGGACTTGAGCCAGGACAGCGCCGATCGCGATCAGGGAAACGTCGGTGTAGAGCCGGAATGGGAGGGCATAGTTGGGAAAGGCCACGACTGGGTCGGAAACGAGTTTGTCTTTAAGTTGTCGGAAGGCGGCTCGTCTCTCGTCCATCCAGATGAACGGTTCTCCCTTATGGGTCAAGTCATGGAGTGGCTTGGCAATGTGAGCGAACCCCTTCACAAAACGCCAGTAACAGGACGTTAGGCCGAGGAAATCTCGAATTTCTTGCACGTCTTGTGGTGGGGGTATGTCTGCAATGGCGCAGAGCTTGTCTGGATCAGGAGATATGCCAGCCTGGGAGATGACATATCCCAGGAATGAGACGATCCTGGCTGCCAGGATGCACTTGGTGGGCTGGAGTTTGAGGCCTGCCTGTCGGATTCGGGTGAAAACCCGGTGGAGGCGCTGAAGGTGGTTGGCCCAGGTCTTGCTGAAAATGATAACGATTCCAAGTAGGCTAGACAGATCTCCCATGTGAGGCCGCTGAGGACAGATTCCATTAGTCTTGAGAAGGTGGCGGGGGCATTACAGAGGCCAAAGGGTAAAACATTAAATTCATAATGTTTCCCGTGCTGGTTGAGAAAGCAGTTTTGCCTGTGTCCTCCGGTTGTACCGGGACTTGCAAGTACCCAGACTGTAGGTCAAGAGTGAAGAACCAGGAGGCGCTGTACAGGGAATCTAGGGAGTCGTCTATGTGCGGGAGTGGAGTAGCGTCCTTTGTGGCTACATCGTTAAGCCGGCAGTAGTCGACGCAGAAGAGCATCATGCCATCCTTCTTCTTCACGAGGACGACAAGGGAGGACCAGGGGCTGGTGGAGGGGGAGATGACTCTGGCTTCAATCATCTCCTGAACCTGGCGGTCTTCCTCTTCCCGTTGCATGGGGTTCTTCCTCCGGGATGGCTGTTGCATCGGTTGGCCTGTCGTGTGGATCTCGTGAGCCAGGTAGGTGGTATGTCCAATATCGGTGGGTCCCACCGCAAACAGATCTTGGAAATCCAGGAGGAGGCAGCGGAGGGTGCCTGATTGGTGTGCGGAGAGATGGTCGGGAATGGGGGACAGAGGGGCAGGGGAGCGGAAGGGGGAGGGGGCACAGGGCTCGGCTACCTCCATCTCTCCAATTACGAGTCCTCTAGGGAGAGTGAGGGGCAAGGGGGTGAGGTTGGCAATTCGGACTGCTGTGATGAGGGGGAAAAATGGTTGGGGGCAAGAGGCAGGCCGAGAGGGTTCCAGGTGGCAGGAGTGGGGAGAATTGGACGGATGTACCCGAGGGCCGGTTGAGGGGCACCTAGGCTTCGTGGTAGGGGGAATGGTGACAGTGGAGGAAATGGTGGCAGGAAAAGAGGGGGGCAGGGGGGGAGAGGGAAGGGAGGTCAGGAGTAGGAGAGAAGGGGAAGGCAATGAGTCTTCCGTGGCGTGCAGGTGCAGACGGCCCGAGTGGGAGGGGGGGGGGCGCGTGATTTCTGGAACTGGAGCTGTCTGTTGCGGCAATCAATTGTGGCTCCTAACTTCTGTAACAGGTCCAGCCCCAGATATCTGTCGTAATTGCGGCAGGAAGAGTCGAACACAATGAACTTGTGGTGTGTTGACTCCAGCTGATGGGTGTCGACGCATAGGGCCGTGTTTCCTCACGGATCGGCAGGGGGCCATCCCCCGTGTCCACAAGGTAAGTAGCCATCGGGAATGGTGGGGCAAAGGTCAACTTGTGATGGGAGAAGTAGTGGCTATACAGGCAGGATCTGGCTGCTCCCGTGTCGACCAGAAGTCTGGCTTTCACCCCATTCAGCTTCATCTTGTGGTTAACTGGGGGGCGGTATTTGGGGGAAGTGGCCCCCGCCACAATGGGAAGGTGTGGGCACGGTCCTAAAAATCCAACTACGGAGGGCCTTCTTCATCTGGCTCCTGTTCCCAGGGTTCGGTCTCCTCCGTGGGCGCTGGTTCGTCCTCTGTTCCTTGTTCTCTAGGGCGGAGACTTTACCTTGGCCTCGGGTGGTGGTTTTTCGCCTGGGAGCTTTTAATTGGTCCCTGATATCATGCAGTGGGCACCTGGAGCTGGAAACAGAGAACTCCCAGGGATTCACCAGAATGAGGTTGGGATTCTCTTTGTGACTGGGGCACCAGTGGGTGGGGTGTGCCCTAGGCAGACTGGGTGGTGGGGTGGGGCTGGGGTGGGGCTGGTGTGGGGCATAGGTGGACGTGGCTTGACTGGGGGAACCGGGATGTTCATAGGGACCTTTTTCACCACGTTGATTTGCTGGGGTGTAGGGCAGGTCAGGAGGTGGGGTATCAATTGCACGTCCTTATCCATGTCTCTGGTAGGGTTATGGATTGTTAAGTGCTCCTTGACCATGCTGGGGAGCACTCTAAGGAGAGTATTAAAAGCGTGTTGCTCTCGGATTTCATCATCTGCCTACGGGTAGGCAGCAGTGACTAGGCGTCTGTCATGGATTAGAGTATCATCCAAATTGCCATAAAACGTTAGGCTATCCAATCGAGAGAGCGCCACCACTTTACCTAGTGATGGAGTGATGGACTGAATCACGAGTTTCATGAAATTCTGGCAGGTGGGTCCTGGGAGGATCATGGGTGCTATTTTAGCTGCCTCTTTGCGGGAGTGTGACTGCGATTTATTGCTTGTCATCCTCGAACCTCATATCTAGCAAAGGTTTAATAATTGCCAGGTATGTGTGATCATCATACTGTTCGGGGGTGAATTTAGGCTAATGCACATGCGGTTTGGTCGCCACACTGCAGGCATTTCCTGATTATCTTTCTTGTATGCACGGTTCAAGAACCACCATTGTCCACCAGTGTAATGCTAGGTGTTTTAGGGTCGGCTTCCCATCCCTCTAATGCCTAGTGTGCATCTGGGTTCTCTTTGTAGACTGGAGGTTAGACAAATAAGAGAGAGGCAGGACACAAAAATTCAAGGCAACAACCTTACTTGTGCATTGCTAAATTCTACAGTGGAACATGCAGATGTCACAAATACAAATATGTTGGACAGTTATAATTCTAAGGCTTAGATATCGGGTGTTAGTATTGCACAGGATACTACTTAGGACATGATTGGGTAAGGTTAATAGCACTTAGGGCAGAGAAACTAAACACAATTATTTTGGGAAAGTCTCGATTCTGTATACTGGTGGACTTTGTGGCACTATTTTCACAGCTGGCAGGTTTATTGGTCAGATAGTTAATTATTACTCTTGCACTGGGGCCTCCGTATGATCTTAATGTGAGGCAGTGTCACTATCTGGTAGCATGTTCACTGAGATACCCCCTTATTTCACTGCCTTCCCGTGTTCACTGTTTCACTGTTACCTTACTTATTCCACCTTTCTTTTATATTATTACTGATGTTTCGGACACTGACTTTCCATATTCTGACACTCACTGTTCTACCCTTACTTCACTATGTCACGGACACTGTGCTTTCACTGTCACTCACTGTAGGGACTGGGCGTACTGGTGGTCAGGTACAAGGATGGTGGAGACGACTCAGCCTCACTACTGATGTGGCTGAGTTCTGCCAGGGGCCTCCGTATCCAGGGGCCTGGGATCAAGCGTAGGGGCGTCCTCTCTCGTCCGGGGTTGCTGGTGGCGAAGGGTCCTGCACATTCAGGGCTTGGGGCTGGAGTCTGGCCCTCAAGGCTGGGGCCAAAAAGCTGCCTGAACCTCTCGCTCAGGTGCCTGACAGAGGACGAAGATCTCTGGCTTCGAGGTGAAGGGATGTCCTGCCCGGGGGTCCTGGGGGCGGTCTGGAGGTCCTGGTGGCTGCGGTCTCTGGCGATTGGAGATGCCGCCAGGCGTGGGCTGCAGCGTCGGCCTCCGTTGGGGTCCGTCAGGTGGGTCCTCTCAGGAACTGGCTGCAGTGAGAAGAGCCCGGTGGTAGTTACAGGGCCTCTCCAATACTCCCCCAGGCTGGGGTCTCCCTCCGGGTTGTGGTTTCGTGGACAGGAATCAGCACCTGACGGAGGAGTGGCTACCAGCCATCTCCTGCTGTAGGGTCTGGCTACTGGCCATGGCCTTCTAGGGGTGTGGCTGCTGGCTGTCGCTAAGGCCTGGCTACTGGTCATGGCCTGGGGAAGGGAGCGGCTATAGGCCGACTCAAGGGCACTTTCAGAGTGGCAACCGGCCGTCTCCTGACAAAGGTGGGAACAGCTACCGGCCGTCTTCTTGTTACCTGTGGAGCGGCTGCAGGCCGTCTCCTGTAGGAGGGTCGAGCAGCTATAGACTGTCTCTTGAGGGGCACGTTCAGAGCGGCCACCAGCCATCTCTTCGTTACCTCTGGAGGGGCTGCAGGCTGTCTCCTGTAGGAGGGTCGAGCGGCTACCAGCTGTCTCGTTTAGGGCACCTTCAGAGCGGCTTCTGGCCGTCTCCTGACGTTGGCGGGAGCGGCTACCGGCCGTCTCCTCGTTACTTAGAGAGCGGCTGCAGGCCGATGTATCATTAAATCGTGAGGGCCGTGAAAACCTGAGGACAAGGGCACCAGGCACACCTCAAAAATTCTCTTCTCGGCTAATTTTCACCATTCATAAGTGTACTCATCGCCATAAAACCTACTTTATCGTCTTTGTTGATGTTGTTTCCAGCTGATAAGCATGAAAAAAAGGGGATAAAATCAAATACTAGAATATGTCTCTTGCTTTTTTCTTATTTTCTCTGCAACTACTCGTCATACAACAATGAGATTGGTCTCATTAGAAAGATGATAAAATTCTCTATCGATATATATCCTAACATTATAGGATGTCCGAGAACACTTTCGAGCTGTGACGTTTGGAATTCATTTAACTGTGCATGAATATATATTTTCCTCACCTTACGGTGCTGGTATTTGATTTCCCCCTTTTTTTTCATGCTTATCAGTTGGAAAAAAAATCGACAAAGACGATGAGGTAGGTTTTATGGCGATGAATACACTTAAAAATGGTGAAAATTAGCGGAGAAGAGAATTTTTTGGGATGTGCCTGGTGCCCCCGTCCTCAGGTTTTCACGGTCGTCACGATTTAATGATACACCGGCTTCTGTAGGAGGGTTGAAAGGCAACCGGCCGTGTCAGGGATGTTGACTGGAGCTAGAGTAATAGCTCCACCCCGTGGTCGTCGGTTGTCAGCTCGCCCAGAAGGTAGTCTTGTAATCCTGCTATGGTGGCGGGCGAGCTCCAGGTCATAGGGGCGCGCGGCCCTGGCGGAGTTATGTCCCTGTCGGCCGGAGTCCAGGCACGCTATATATGGTCCTCTGTGGGCTCCTTCTAGGGGTGTTGGGTTGCCCTTGGAGAAACTATACTGCATTTTACTATGTATAGAACATACATCTATATCACTCCAGCTTTACATCTATCTCTATTTTTTAATCTGTGTAACTATCTATCTATCTGTCTACAGTATCATACTATCTGTATCTATGTACCTACCTATCTTTCTACCTGCCTATTTGTTAGTCTTAAAACATTATCTTTAAGTCTTATAACCAGGATGTCAAGCTGTTATTATATTCGACTCAATAATAATACGTATATCTGTAACAGTAGATTTACACTCGTCCATCTATCTTTTTATGAATCTATCTACCTCTTCATGTACCGATTTACGTATCTACCTCTCTTTCTATCTATCAGTGTATAAGTGTAAATCTTTTTTATTTTCCCTAACTATCCGTCGATCTGTCTGTATCAATCAGTCAATCTATCAATCCATCAGTCTATCTGTCTATCTGTCTATCTATCCATCTGCTGATCAATTTTTCTTTCTTTCTCTGCATCTGTCAGTATCTGTGTCTAGTTATCTGTTTGTACCTATCTGTTTAATTATCCATGATATTGTCTATCACTTTTCCTCTATTCTTCTACCTATCTGTCCAAACACCCATCATTTCGTCGCACCCAAGGTGGCATCATCACCAATACTGTTTTCATAAGAAAAACATCAGTAAAATTACATTAAACTCTTTAAAGGCAAGAACAACTTTAGAACTTCATAGAAGCTAATGATACGATTTTATCATGGAGATGGTGGGTCATACGAGCCTGTGAATGTTTTTACTATCACGTTCAGCCCTCTCCAGCAGGTAGCCAGTCATGGTCGTCGTCGTCGTCGTCGTCGTCGTCCTTTATACATACTCGTATGTATACTGTAAAACTACAACATAAAACAAATCTCTGAATCTAGTGGAGGTCTGAGGTTATAGGGAGAGAATACTGAAGTGTGGTGCTGAAGTATTCGACGAGAGGTGTGGAATGCGAAAGAGCAGAGTTGGGAGTCACTGTGCCGTAGGAATCCAGGATAGGCAGTCCAAATCTGGTCACTTCCCAGAGTGAACTGACTTGTAACAGGTCACACGACGTTGGGCATACCTCGTATTGGGAGGAGTAACCGAGGGACGAGGTAGTGAGAAGTGACTAAGACATAATGATACAAAGAAAAGAAACTTATCTCGAGGAGGGAGGTGGGTGAAGTGTCGGTTCCTAGATGGCATTTCGCAGAAGTAAGGTCATAACACAGTCCTCTGGAAGTAAAGCTGTTATTGTTGCTTAAGCTATGTATAGTACATACATGTATATCACTCCAGCTTTACATCTATCTTTCTATCTATTTATTTATCTATGTACCTATCTATCTATCTATCTACAGTATCATACTATCTGTATCTATGTACTATCACGAACAAAAGTTCGTTCCTCCAATCAGGCACTGAGGGTATCCGAGACACCTGGGGATCGAAAAACGAAGCATAATCTTTTTGAGGGGGATAGGGAGGTTGGGAGAGGGAGGTGCGACGAAAAGAAGTTGGTTGCGTAGCTTAATCACCAGACGTTGATACTGTTACGATTGTGATAGAGATGGATTACAGTAAGAACGAGAAATAATGTTCGGTAACAATATTTGTGTGCGTGGTGGATGTTGTACCAGCAACAGTGGTCGAGTTAA
>NC_136964.1:3691825-3738468 GCF_032717465.1 Coenobita brevimanus
ACGACGAGGACGACGACGAGGACGACGACGAGGACGACGACGACGACGACGACGACGACGACGACGACGACGGGCTTTTCGATGCTCCTTCCTGTCTTTTCTTGTCTTTGCTCTTTGTTTTGACCTCGAGAGAGTGTGTTCTGTTATTTCTGGTTCATTCTTTTTTGCACCTATCGCTTCACAGAGTTTCAATTCTTGCCTCTCTAAGTTTATGTATATAGCCAGGCTTTGACTGTCGTTAGTTAATAGCTGCATTTAGAGACTTTTGTTGGTGTGTTCTGCTCCCTGGACATTATGAATGTTGTAAGATATCTGCCAGATGTAAGGTACTGTTTATCATTTAAGAGTGTCAGGACATGACATGTATATTAGGTTGTATATTTGTGTGTGTGTGTGTGTGTGTGTGTGTGTGTGTGTGTGTGTGTGTGTGTGTGTGTGTGTGTGTGTTGTTTTTGTGTGTTTGTTTCTCTTGTATTTGTTCGATTTCTTAAGTGTGTGTGTGTGTTTTATTTGTTTTTTTTTTGTGTGTGAGTGTTTGTGTTTGTTTGCTTACGAGTAAGTGTCTGATTCAGGACATGAATCTGCCTATTCTCCCGTTAGTCTCAACACTCATTTACCGTATGGCATCCCATTTCACCACTTCCACGCTAATACCCATCGTCCATACCAAATACTCGTCATGTCTATCTCATTCAGGACTCAGTGTTAGGACGTGTGTTTTTATGATCCTTGCCTACCTGCCGGTCTGCTCATAGGTCTTCTAACCCGTCTTTCCCTTACCATTCCTAGTGTTCATTTTGTCTTCTTGCTATCTTCACTCTCGGTTTCAGCTACAGTGCAGTCTTTATCCTAAACAGCACATTTTGCAGGGTGAATGAAATATTCAGGTAATCTGTCAGTTGCTTAAAACTCTATCTATCTATCTACCTAAGCTGCAACCCCCAAGGAAATTGAGGTAGCCGAGACAGGACGACATACTCCCCATTTACTCATCGATTCAAACACATTCATTCGCATCTTAGCCCTAAAGGGGAGAAGGGATAGATCCTCACAGCACCACACCGCACAAGGGTCAACTGCGCAGTGCAATCAGTGACATCCGCAGCAAGGCCCGACAACAGGGCTGGTTTACCGCTGCCACAGCATAATAGACCCATCTCCTTACCCGCACCTGATCTGACTAGCTGATCAGAATTACAAAAACAGCAGAACAATAGGAACACAGAAAACAGACATGAACTATGCACAATGCACTTGGTTCAATACGTGGACAAATTTGACGTAAGTATTTCGTCGATACCTTCGTTGCATTTTTCAATAAAGGTAAGTGCATCTGACAGTTCACACTTCCTTGTCATTTTGACACAGTAACGATTTCTAGCTTTTACCCCGAAACCTCATATCATAGCTATTATTCATAGTTACCTTTCGATTTTATTCTGGCTACGAAGGATCATCAGGTGGTAAAGAATTAATGAAGGCTAATCTAAATTGTCCAGTAAAATAAGTTTCTCCTCAGCTCAATGGACGCTACCATTTTATTTACATATATTTTAGTTCAATAGTTAGCTTACACTGTCCAGAGGTGCCTCAGAGGGACGCCTCCATGTGATGGTACCGATGTAACCGGACGGGTGAATGGTTTGGTCATATGAAGGTCCTTCAGCCTCATCCTATCCCCCGAGTGAAGTGTGAACTGGTTTAAAAGGGAAACTGAACATGTAATCCTACTGCTTCACATTTCAGAATAGTCTGGAAGTCAAAACATTTACCACTACGACGACGACGACGACTTTTCTAGCAACCTTCCCGTATCTACTCGAGCTTTTGACCTTGAGTGAGTCTATTGTGTCATTCGTGCTTCATTTAGTTGCGTTACTTCCGTCCCTGAGTTAAGCTTCTGTCTTACCTGAGTTTTCCTATAGAAGGCGGGCTCGTATTGTCCTTAGTTGACGAATGGATTTAGACCGGTTTGTTGGTGTGCTCTGGTATGGGGATACCTGTCAAACGTGAGTTATTGTTTATTAAATAAGTGTCAGTAAACGATGCACCCGTACCATTTAGGTTGTGTGTGTGTGTGTGTGTGTGTGTGTGTGTGTGTGTGTAAGTCTTTGTTTTTCTCTGTGTGTGTGTTTGTGTTTGTGTTTGAGTTTGAGTGTTTGATTTTTAGTTAGTATATGTGTTTTTGTGCTTGTGTTCATTTCATAACTCGTAAGTGCTTGATTTTGGACATATGTTTGACTCTCCTTCCCGAAAGTATCAGCAGTCCCACGCACCCTAAGGCATCACAACTCACCATCTCAACGCTATTACCCATCTTCGATAGAGAATATATGGCAGGTTTAACTAATTCATGAGTCAGTGTGATTGTATTATCAAGTGTGATTTTATGATCATTTCATATCTGACCGTCTGCTCACTTGTCTTCTAACACGTCCCTCCCTCACAATTCGTAGTAATCATTTTGTCTTCTTCCTAGCTTCACTCTAAGTTTCAGGTAGAGTAGAGTTTGCATCCGAAACAGCACAGTTTGCAGAGAGAATGAAATTCTCAATTAATCCGTCAATTGCTTAAATCTCTGCCTTACGAAAACAACCGAATAATAAAAACAAAGAAAACAGTCATGAATGATACACAATGCCCTTGATCCGGTAAGTGAAAAAGATTCACGTAACTCTTTAGCCGATACATACGTTGTACTTTTCAGCAAAGCCTGCTACGTGAAGCAGACAGTTCACACTTCCATTATAGTTTGGCATATGAAATATTTCTAGCTTTTCCCCGTCCAACTCAATGTCTTGGCTATTTTCCATATTTACGCAGCTACCATCCGATTTTTTTCAGGGTATTAAAGATCTACAAGTGGCAAAGAATTAACGAAAGCTAATCTAATTTCTAGAGTAAGCGAAGTGTCCCAACTGAATCTACGGAAGACCGAATTTCATAGGGGCATAATTTAGGTCAATAGTTACTTTAAATTCTCTAGAGGCGCTTCAGAGGGACGTCTTCAACTTGTGGTACACATGTAATCTGGCAGCTAGACGTCCTGGTAATATGAACATCATTCAGTCACAACCTATCCCCCGAGAGTCGGAGGGTTAACTGCTTTAGGATGATGACTAAGTTAGTAATCTCCCAGCATGTTTGTTCCAAATAGTACGGGTAGAAAAACAGTAAGGAGGAGGAGGAGGAGGAGGAGGAGAAGGAGGAGGAGGAGGAGGAGGAGGAGGAGGAGGAGGAGAAGGAGGAGGAGGAGGAGGAGGAGGACGACGACGACGACGACGACGAGACGACGACGAGACGACGACAAGACGACGACGAGACGACGACGAGACGAGGACGAGACGAGGACGAGACGAGAACGAGACGAGGACGAGACGAGGACGAGGACGAGGACGAGGACGACGACGATGGGCTTTTCGATGCTCCTTCCTGTCTTTGCCTGTGTCTGCTCGTTGTTTTGACCTCGAGAGAGTGTGTTCTGTTATTTCTGGTTCATTTTTTTTTCACATATCGCTTCACAGAG
Source organism: Coenobita brevimanus (assembly GCF_032717465.1). Lineage (NCBI taxonomy): Eukaryota > Metazoa > Arthropoda > Malacostraca > Decapoda > Coenobitidae > Coenobita > Coenobita brevimanus. Next base: position 3,695,352 of record NC_136964.1, read on the forward strand.
ATTCAATTCTTGCCTCTCTAAGTTTATGTATATAGCTAGGCTTTGACTGTCGTTAGTTAATAGCTGCATTTAGAGACTTTTGTTGTTGTGCTCTGCTCTCTGGACATTATGAATGTTGTAAGATATCTGCCACATGTAAGGTACTGTTTATCATTTAAGAGTGTCAGGACATGACATATATATTAGGTTGTATATTTGTGTGTGTGTGTGTGTGTGTGTGTGTGTGTGTGTGTGTGTGTGTGTGTGTGTGTGTGTGTGTGTGTGTGTTGTGTTTGTGTGTTTGTTTCTCTTGTATTTGTTCGATTTCTTAGGTGTGTGTGTGTGTGTTTTTCTGAGTTTGTGTGTTTTTGTGAGAGTGTTTGTGTTTGTTTGCTTACGAGTAAGTGTCTGATTCTGGACATGAATCTGCCTATTTTCCCGTTAGTCTCAACACTCTCATTTACCATATGGCATCCTATATCACCACTTCGACGCTAATACCCATCGTCTATACCAAATACACGTCATATCTATCTCATTCAGGACTCAGTGTTAGGACGTGAGTTTTTATGATCCTTGCCTACCTGCCGGTCTGCTCACATGTCTTCTAACCCGTCTTTCCCTTACCATTCCTAGTGTTCATTTTGTCTTCTTGCTACCTTCACTCTCGGTTTCAGCTACAGTGCAGTCTTTATCCTAAACAGCACATTTTGCAGGGTGAATGAAATATTCAGGTAATCTGTCAGTTGCTTAAAACTCTATCTATCTATCTACCTAAGCTGCAACCCCCAAGGAAATTGAGGTAGCCAAGACAGGACGACATACTCCCCATTTACTCATCGATTCAAACACATTCATTCGCATCTTAGCCCTAAAGGGGAGAAGGGATAGATCCTCACAGCACCACACCGCACAAGGGTCAACTGCGCAGTGCAATCAGTGACATCCGCAGCAAGGCCAGACAACAGGGCTGGTTTACCCCTGCCACAGCATAATAGACCCATCTCCTTACCCGCACCTGATCTGACTAGCTGATCAGAATTACAAAAACAGCAGAACAATAGGAACACAGAAAACAGACATGAACTATTCACAATGCACTTGGTTCAATACGTGGACAAATTTGACGTAAGTATTTCGTCGATACCTTCGTTGCACTTTTCAATAAAGGTAAGTGCATCTGACAGTTCACACTTCCTTGTCATTTTGACACAGTAACGATTTCTAGCTTTTACCCCGAAACCTCATATCATAGCTATTATTCATAGTTACCTTTCGATTTTATTCTGGCTACGAAGGATCATCAGGTGGTAAAGAATTAATGAAGGCTAATCTAAATTGTCCAGTAAAATAAGTTTCTCCTCAGCTCAATGGACGCTACCATTTTATTTACATATATTTTAGTTCAATAGTTAGCTTACACTGTCCAGAGGTGCCTCAGAGGGACGCCTCCATGTGATGGTACCGATGTAACCGGACGGGTGAATGGTTTGGTCATATGAAGGTCCTTCAGCCTCATCCTATCCCCCGAGTGAAGTGTGAACTGGTTTAAAAGGGAAACTGAACATGTAATCCTACTGCTTCACATTTCAGAATAGTCTGGAAGTGAAAACATTTACCACTACGACGACGACGACGACTTTTCTAGCAACCTTCCCGTATCTACTCGAGCTTTTGACCTTGAGTGAGTCTATTGTGTCACTCGTGCTTCATTTAGTTGCGTTACTTCCGTCCCTGAGTTAAGCTTCTGTATTACCTGAGTTTTCCTATAGAAGGCGGGCTCGTATTGTCCTTAGTTGACGAATGGATTTAGACCGGTTTGTTGGTGTGCTCTGGTATGGGGATACCTGTCAAACGTGAGTTATTGTTTATTAAATAAGTGTCAGTAAACGATGCACCCGTACCATTTAGGTTGTGTGTGTGTGTGTGTGTGTGTGTGTGTGTGTGTGTGTGTGTGTGTGTGTAAGTCTTTGTTTTTCTCTGTGTGTGTGTGTTTGTGTTTGTGTTTGAGTTTGAGTGTTTGATTTTTAGTTAGTATATGTGTTTTTGTGCTTGTGTTCATTTCATAACTCGTAAGTGCTTGATTTTGGACATATGTTTGACTCTCCTTCCCGAAAGTCTCAGCAGTCCCACGCACCCTAAGGCATCACAACTCACCATCTCAACGCTATTACCCATCTTCGATACAGAATATATGGCAGGTTTAACTAATTCATGAGTCAGTGTGATTGTATTATCAAGTGTGATTTTATGATCATTTCATATCTGACCGTCTGCTCACTTGTCTTCTAACACGTCCCTCCCTCACAATTCGTAGTAATCATTTTGTCTTCTTCCTAGCTTCACTCTAAGTTTCAGGTAGAGTAGAGTTTGCATCCGAAACAGCACAGTTTGCAGAGAGAATGAAATTCTCAATTAATCCGTCAATTGCTTAAATCTCTGCCTTACGAAAACAACCGAATAATAAAAACAAAGAAAACAGTCATGAATGATACACAATGCCCTTGATCCGGTAAGTGAAAAAGATTCACGTAACTCTTTAGCCGATACATACGTTGTACTTTTCAGCAAAGCCTGCTACGTGAAGCAGACAGTTCACACTTCCATTATAGTTTGGCATATGAAATATTTCTAGCTTTTCCCCGTCCAACTCAATGTCTTGGCTATTTTCCATATTTACGCAGCTACCATCCGATTTTTTTCAGGGTATTAAAGATCTACAAGTGGCAAAGAATTAACGAAAGCTAATCTAATTTCTAGAGTAAGCGAAGTGTCCCAACTGAATATACGGAAGACCGAATTTCATAGGGGCATAATTTAGGTCAATAGTTACTTTAAATTCTCTAGAGGCGCTTCAGAGGGACGTCTTCAACTTGTGGTACACATGTAATCTGGCAGGTAGACGTCCTGATAATATGAACATCATTCAGTCACAACCTATCCCCCGAGAGTCGGAGGGTTAACTGCTTTAGGATGATGACTAAGTTAGTAATCTCCCAGCATGTTTGTTCCAAATAGTACGGGTAGAAAAACAGTAAGGAGGAGGAGGAGGAGGAGGAGGAGAAGGAGGAGGAGGAGGAGGAGGAGGAGGAGGAGGAGGACGACGACGACGACGACGACGACGACGACGACGAAACGACGACGAGACGACGACAAGACGACGACAAGACGACGACGAGACGACGACGAGACGACGACGAGACGACGACGAGACGACGACGAGACGAGAACGAAACGAGGACGAGACGAGGACGAGGACGAGGACGAGGACGACGACGATGGGCTTTTCGATGCTCCTTCCTGTCTTTGCCTGTGTCTGCTCGTTGTTTTGACCTCGAGAGAGTGTGTTCTGTTATTTCTGGTTCATTTTTTTTTTCACATATCGCTTCACAGAGATTCAATTCTTGCCCCTCTAAGTTTATGTATATAGCTAGGCTTTGACTGTCGTTAGTTAATAGCTGCATTTAGAGACTTTTGTTGTTGTGCTCTGCTCTCTGGACATTATGAATGTTGTAAGATATCTGCCAGATGTAAGGTACTGTTTATCATTTAAGAGTGTCAGGACATGACATGTATATTAGGTTGTATATTTGTGTGTGTGTGTGTGTGTGTGTGTGTGTGTGTGTGTGTGTGTGTGTGTGTGTGTGTGTGTGTGTTGTGTTTGTGTGTTTGTTTCTCTTGTATTTGTTCGATTTCTTAAGTGTGTGTGTGTGTTTTCTTCTGAGTTTTTTTTTTTTTGTGTGAGTGTTTGTGTTTGTTTGCTTACGAGTAAGTGTCTGATTCAGGACATGAATCTGCCTATTTTCCCGTTAGTCTCAACACTCTCATTTACCATATGGCATCCTATATCACCACTTCGACGCTAATACCCATCGTCTATACCAAATACACGTCATATCTATCTCATTCAGGACTCAGTGTTAGGACGTGAGTTTTTATGATCCTTGCCTACCTGCCGGTCTGCTCACATGTCTTCTAACCCGTCTTTCCCTTACCATTCCCAGTGTTCATTTTGTCTTCTTGCTACCTTCACTCTCGGTTTCAGCTACAGTGCAGTCTTTATCCTAAACAGCACATTTTGCAGGGTGAATGAAATATTCAGGTAATCTGTCAGTTGCTTAAAACTCTATCTATCTATCTACCTAATCTGCAACCCCCAAGGAAATTGAGGTAGCCAAGACAGGACGACATACTCCCCATTTACTCATCCATTCAAACACATTCATTCGCATCTTAGCCCTAAAGGGGAGAAGGGACAGATCCTCACAGCACCACACCGCACAAGGCTCAACTGCGCAGTGCAATCAGTGACATCCGCAGCAAGGCCCGACAACAGGGCTGGTTTACCCCTGCCACAGCATAATAGACCCATCTCCTTACCCGCACCTGATCTGACTAGCTGATCAGAATTACAAAAACAGCCGAACAATAGGAACACAGAAAACAGACATGAACTATCCACAATGCACTTGGTTCAATACGTGGACAAATTTGACGTAAGTATTTCGTCGATACCTTCGTTGCACTTTTCAATAAACGTAAGTGAATCTGACAGTTCACACTTCTTTGTCATTTTGACACAGTAACGATTTCTAGCTTTTACCGCGAAACCTCATATCATAGCTATTATTCATAGTTACCTTTCGATTTTATTCTGGCTACGAAGGATCCTTAGGTGGTAAAGAATTAATGAAGGCTAATATAAATTGTCCAGTAAAATAAGTTTCTCCTCAGCTCAATGGACGCTACCATTTTATTTACATATATTTTAGTTCAATAGTTAGTTTACACTCTCCAGAGGTGCCTCATAGGGACGCCTCCATGTGATGGTACCGATGTAACCGGACGGGTGAATGGTTTGGTCATATGAAGGTCCTTCAGCCTCATCCTATCCCGCGAGAGAAGTGTGAATTGGTTTAAAAGGGAAACTGAACATGTAATCCTGCTGCTTCACATTTCAGAATAGTCTGCAAGTCAAAACATTAACCACTACGACGACGACGACGACTTTTCTAGGAACCTTCCCGTATCTACTCGAGCTTTTGACCTTGAGTGAGTCTATTGTCATTCGTGCTTCATTTAGTTGCGTTACTTACGTCCCTGAGTTAAGCTTCTGTCTTACCTGAGTTTTCCTATAGATGGCGGGCTCGTATTGTCCTTAGTTGACGAATGGATTTAGACCGGTTTGTTGGTGTGCTCTGCTAAGGGGATACCTGTCAAACGTGAGTTAATGTTTATTAAATAAGTGTCAGTAAATGATGCGCCGTACCAATTAGGTTCTGTGTGTGTGTGTGTGTGTGAGTCTGTGTTTTTCTCTCTGTGTCTGTGTTTGTGTTTGTGTTTGAGTTTGAGTGTTTCATTTTTAGTTAGTATATATGTTTTTGTGCTTGTGTTCATTTCATAACTAGTAAGTGCTTGATTTTGGACATATGTTTGACTCTCCTTCCCGAAAGTCTCAGCAGTCCCACGCACCCTAAGGCATCACAACTCACCATCTCAACGCTATTACCCATCTTCCATACAGAATATACGGCAGGTCTACCTAATTCATGAGTCAGTGTGATAGTTTTATCGTGTGATTTTATGATCATTTCATATCTGCCGGTCTGCTCACTTGTCTTCTAACACGTCTTTCCCTCACAATTCGTAGTAATCATTTTGTCTTCTTCCTAGCTTCACTCTCAGTTTCAGGTAGAGTAGAGTCTGCATCCTAAACAGCACAGTTTGCAGGGAGAATGAAATTCTCAATTAATCCGTCAATTGCTTAAATCTCTGTCTTACAAAAACAACCGAACAATACAAACAAAGAAAACAGTCATGAACTATACACAATGCCCTTGATCCGATAAGTGAAAAAGATTCACGTAATTCTTTAGCCGATACATACGTTGTACTTTTCAGCAAAGCCTGCTACGTGAATCAGACAGTTCACACTTCCATTATAGTTTGAGATATGAAATATTTCTAGCTTTCCCCCTCCACCTCAATGTCTTGGCTATTTTTCATATTTACTCAGCTACCATCCGATTTTTTTCAGGGTATTAAAGATCTACAAGTGGCAAAGAATTAACGAAAGCTAATCTAATTTCTAGAGTAAACGAAGTGTCCCAACTGAATCTACGGAAGACCGAGTTTCATAGGGGCATAATTTAGGTCAATAGCTACTTCACATTCTCTAGAGGTGCTTCAGAGGGACGTCTTCAACTTGTGGTACACATGTAATCTGGCAGCTGGACGTCCTGGTAATATGAACATCATTCAGTCACAACCTATCCCCCGAGAGTAGGAGGGTTAACTGCTTTAGGATGATGACTAAGATAGTAATCTCGCAGCATGTTTGTTCCAAATAGCATGGGTAGAAAAACAGTAAGGAAGAGTAGGAGGAGGAGGAAGAGGAGGAGGAGGAGGAGGAGGAGGAGGAGGAAGAGGACGACGACCACGACGACGATCGACGACGACGACAACGACGACGACGACGCTGAGGAGGAGGAGGAGGAGGAGGAGGAGGAGGAAGAGGAGGAGGAGGAGGAGGAGGGGGAGAAGGAGGAGGAGGATGAGGAGGAGCAGGAGGAGGCGGAGGAGGAGAAGGAGGAGGAGGAGGACTAGGAGGACGACGACGACGACGACGAGGACGAGGACGACGACGAGGACGACGACGAGGACGACGGCGACGGCGACGACGACGGGCTTTTCGATGCTCCTTCCTGTCTTTGCTTGTGTCTGCTCGTTGTTTTGACCTCGAGAGAGTGTGTTCTGTTATTTCTGGTTCATTTTTTTTTCACCTATCGCTTCACAGAGTTTCAATTCTTGCCTCTCTAAGTTTATGTATATAGCTTGGCTTTGACTGTCGTTAGTTAACAGCTGCATTTAGAGACTTTTGTTGGTGTGTTCTGCTCTCTGGACATTATGAATGTTGTAAGATATCTGCCACATGTAAGGTACTGTTTATCATTTAAGAGTGTCAGGACATGACATGTATATTAGGTTGTATATTTGTGTGTGTGTGTGTGTGTGTGTGTGTGTGTGTGTGTGTGTGTGTGTGTGTGTGTGTGTGTGTGTGTGTGTGTGTGTGTGTGTGTGTGTGTGTGTGTGTGTGTGTGTGTGTGTGTGTGTGTGTGTGTGTGTGTGTGTGTGTGTGTGTGTGTGTGTGTGTGTGTGTGTGTGTGTGTGTGTGTGTGTGTGTGTGTTTGTGTGTGTGTGTGTGTGTGTGTGTGTGTGTGTGTGTGTGTGTGTGTGTGTGTGTGTGTGTGTGTGTGTGTGTGTGTGTGTGTGTGTGTGTGTGTGTGTGTGTGTGTGTGTGTGTGTGTGTGTGTTTCTCTTGTATTTGTTCGATTTCTTAGGTGTGTGTGTGTGTGTTTTCTTCTCAGTTTGTTTTCTTTTTTCTGAGTGTTTGTGTTTGTTTGCTTACGAGTAAGTGTCTGATTCAGGACATGAATCTGCCTATTTTCCCGTTAGTCTCAACACTCTCATTTACCGTATGGCATCCCATATCACCACTTCGACGCTAGAACCCATCGTCCATACCAAATACACGTCATGTCTATCTCAATCAGGACTCAGTGTTAGGACGTGTGTTTTTATGATCCTTGCTTACCTGCCGGTCTGCTCACATGTCTTCTAACCCGTCTTTCCCTTACCATTCCTAGTGTTCATTTTGTCTTCTTGCTACCTTCACTCTCAGTTTCAGCTACAGTGCAGTCTTTATCCTAAACAGCACATTTTGCAGGGTGAATGAAATTTTCAGGTAATCTGTCAGTTGCTTAAAACTCTATCTATCTATCTACCTAAGCTGTTTCCCCCAAGGAAAGGGAGGTAGCCGAGACAGGACGACACACTCCTCATTTACTCATCCATTCAAACACATTCATTCGCATCTTAGCCCTAAAGTGGAGAAGGGACAGATCCTCACAGCACCACACCGCACAAGGCTCAACTGCGCAGTGCAATTAGTGACATCCGCAGCAAGGCCCGACAACAGGGCTGGTTTACTCCTGACACAGCATAATAGACCCATCTCCTTACCGGCACCTGATCTGACTAGCTGATCAGAATTACAAAAACAGACGAACAATAAGAACACAGAAAACAGAAATGAACTATCCACAATGCACTTGGTTCAATACGTGGACAAATTTGACGTAAGTATTTCGTCGATACCTTCGTTGCACTTTTCAATAAAGGTAAGTGAATCTGACAATTCACACTTCCTTGTCATTTTGACACAGTAACGATTTTTAGCTTTTACCCCGAAACCTCATATCATTGCTATTATTCATAGTTACCTTTCGATTTTATTCTGGCTACGAAGGATCTTCAGGTGGTAAAGAATTAATGAAGGCTAATCTAAATTGTCCAGTAAAATAAGTGTCTCCTCAGCTCAATGGACGCTACCATTTTATTTACATATATTTTAGTTTAACAGTTAGTTTACACTCTCCAGAGGTGCCTCATAGGGACGCCTCCATGTGATGGTACCGATGTAACCGGACGGGTGAATGGTTTGGTCATATGAAGGTCCTTCAGCCTCATCCTATCCCCCGAGAGAAGTGTGAACTGGTTTAAAAGGGAAACTGAACATGTAATCCTGCTGCTTCACATTTCAGAATAGTCTGCAAGTCAAAACATTAACCACTACGACGGCGACGACGACTTTTCTAGCAACCTTCCCGTATCTACTCGAGCTTTTGACCTTGAGTGAGTCTATTGTGTCATTCGTGCTTCATTTAGTTGCGTTACTTCCGTCCCTGAGTTAAGTTTCTGTCTTACCTGAGTTTTCCTATAGAAGGCGGGCTCGTATTGTCCTTAGTTGACGAATGAATTTAGACCGGTTTGTTGGTGTGCTCTGCGAAGGGGATACTTGTCAAATGTGAGTTTATGTTTATTAAATAAGTGTCAGTATATGATGCGCCGTACCAATTATGTTCTGTGTGTGTGTGTGTGTGTGTGTGTGTGTGTAAGTCTGTGTTTTTCTCTCTGTGTGTGTGTTTGTGTTTGTGTTTGAGTTTGAGTGTTTGATTTTTAGTTAGTATATGCGTTTTTGTGCTTGTGTTCATTTCATAACTAGTAAGTGCTTGATTATGGACATATGTTTGACTCTCCTTCCCGAAAGTCTCAGCAGTCCCACGCACCCTAAGGCATCACAACTCACCATCTCAACGCTATTACCCATCTTCCATACAGACTATACGGCAGGTCTATCTAATTCATGAGTCAGTGTGATAGTATTATCAAGTGTGATTTTATGATCATTTCATATCTGCCGGTCTGCTCACTTGTCTTCTAACACGTCTTTCCCTCACAATTCGTAGTAATCATTTTGTCTTCTTCCTAGCTTGACTCTCAGTTCCATGTAGAGTAGAGTCTGCATCCTAAACAACACAGTTTACAGGGAGAATGAAATTCTCAATTAATCCGTCAATTGCTTAAATCTCTGCCTTACGAAAACAACCGAAAAATACAAACAAAGAAAACAGTCACGAATGATACACAATGCCCTTGATCCGATAAGTGAAAAAGGTTCACGTAACTCTTTAGCCGATACATACGTTGTACTTTTCAGCAAAGCCTGCTACGTGAATCAGACAGTTCACACTTCCATTATAGTTTGAGATATGAAATATTTCTAGCTTTTCCCCTTCCACCTCAATGTCTTGGCTACTTTTCATATTTACTCAGCTACCATCCGATTTTTTTCAGGGTATTAAAGATCTACAAGTGGCAAAGAATTAACGAAAGCTAATCTAATTTCTAGAGTAAACGAAGTGTCCCAACTGAATCTACGGAAGACCGAGTTTCATAGGGGCATAATTTAGGTCAATAGTTACTTTACATTCTCTAGAGGTGCTTCAGAGGGACGTCTTCAACTTGTGGTACACATGTAATCTGGCAGCTGGACGTCCTGGTAATATGAACATCATTCAGTCACAACCTATCCCCCGAGAGTAGGAGGGTTAACTGCTTTAGGATGATGACTAAGATAGTAATCTCGCAGCATGTTTGTTCCAAATAGCATGGGTAGAAAAACAGTAAGGAGGAGGAGGAGGAGGAGGAGGAGGAGGAGGAGGAGGAGGAGGAGGAGGAGGAGGAGGAGGACGACGACGACGACGACGACGACGAGGACGACGACGAGGACGACGACGACGAGGACGACGACGAGGACGAGGACGACGACGACGACGACGAGGACGAGGACGACGACGACGACTACCCCGAGGACGACGCCGAGGACGAGGAGGAGGAGGAGGAGGAGGAGAAGGAGGAGGAGGACGACGACGACGTCGACGACGACGAGGACGAGGACGAGGACGAGGACGACGGCGACGGCGACGACGACGACGACGACAGGCTTCTCGATGCTCCTTCCTGTCTTTGCTTGTGTCTGCTCGTTGTTTTGACCTCGAGAGAGTGTGTTCTGTTATTTCTGGCTCATTTTTATTTTCACTTATCGCTTCACAGAGTTTCAATTCTTGCCCCTCTAAGTTTATGGATATAGCTTGGCTTTGACTGTCGTTAGTTAACAGCTGCATTTAGAGACTTTGGTTGGGGTGTTCTGCTCTCTGGACATTATGAATGTTGTAAGATATCTGCAACATGTAAGGTACTGTTTATCATTTAAGAGTGTCAGGACATGACATGTACTGTGTATTAGGTTGTATATTTGTGTGTGTGTGTGTGTGTGTGTGTGTGTGTGTGTGTGTTGTGTTTGTGTGTTTGTTTCTCTTGTATTTGTTCGATTTCTTAGGTGTGTGTGTGTGTTTTCTTCTGAGTTTGTTTTCTTTTTTGTGAGTGTTTGTGTTTGTTTGCTTACGAGTAAGTGTCTGATTCAGGACATGAATCTGCCTATTTTCCCGTTAGTCTCAACACTCTCATTTACCGTATGGCATCCCATATCACCACTTCCACGCTAATACCCATCGTCCATGCCAAATACACGTCATGTCTATCTCATTCAGGACTCAGTGTTAGGACGTGTGTTTTTATGATCCTTGCCTACCTGCCGGTCTGCTCACATGTCTTCTAACCCGTCTTTCCCTTACCATTCCTAGTGTTCATTTTCTCTTCTTGCTATCTTCACTCTCAGTTTCAGCTACAGTGCGGTCTTTATCCTAAACAGCACATTTTACAGGGTGAATGAAATTTTCAGGTAATGTGTCAGTTGCTTAAAACTCTATCTAACTATCTACCTAAGCTGTTTCCCCCAAGGAAAGTGAGGTAGCCGAGACAGGACGACACACTCCCCATTTACTCATCCATTCAAACACATTCATTCGCATCTTAGCCCTAAAGGGGAGAAGGGACAGATCCTCACAGCACCACACCGCACAAGGCTCAACTGCGCAGTGCAATCAGTGACATCCGCAGCAAGGCCCGACAACAGGGCTGGTTTACTCCTGACACAGCATAATAGACCCATCTCCTTACCCGCACCTGATCTGACTAGCTGATCAGAATTACAAAAACAGCCGAACAATAGGAACACAGAAAACAGACATGAACTATCCACAATGCACTTGGTTCAATACGTGGACAAATTTGACGTAAGTATTTCGTCGATACCTTCGTTGCACTTTTCAATAAAGGTAAGTGAATCTGACAGTTCACACTTCCTTGTCATTTTGACACAGTAACGATTTCTAGCTTTTACCCCGAAACATCATATCATAGCTATTATTCATAGTTACCTTTCGATTTTATTCTGGCTACGAAGAATCTTCAGGTGGTAAAGAATTAATGAAGGCTAATGTAAATTGTCCAGTAAAATAAGTTTCTCCTCAGCTCAATGGACGCTACCATTTTATTTACATAGATTTTAGTTCAATAGTTAGTTTACACTCTCCAGAGGTGCCTCAGAGGGACGCCTCCATGTGATGGTACCGATGTAACCGGACGGCTGAATGGTTTGGTCATATGAAGGTCCTTCAGCCTCATCCTATCCCCCGAAAGAAGTGTGAACTGGTTTAAAAGGGAAACTGAACATGTAATCCTGCTGCTTCACATTTCAGAATAGTCTGCAAGTCAAAACATTAACCACTACGACGGCGACGACGACTTTTCTAGCAACCTTCCCGTATCTACTCGAGCTTTTGATCTTGAGTGAGTCTATTGTGTCATTCGTGCTTCATTTAGTTGCGTTACTTCCGTCCCTGAGTTAAGCTTCTGTCTTACCTGAGTTTTCCTATAGAAGGCGGGCTCGTATTGTCCTTAGTTGACGAATGGATTTAGACCGGTTTGTTGGTGTGCTCTGCTAAGGGGATACTTGTCAAACGTGAGTTTATGTTTATTAAATAAGTGTCAGTAAATGATGCGCCGTACCAATTATGTTCTGTGTGTGTGTGTGTGTGTGTGTGTGTGTGTGTAAGTCTGTGTTTTTCTCTCTGTGTCTGTGTTTGTGTTTGTGTTTCTGTGTCTGTGTTTGTGTTTGTGTTTGAGTTTGAGTGTTTGATTTTTAGTTAGTATATGCGTTTTTGTGCTTGTGTTCATTTCATAACTAGTAAGTGCTTGATTATGGACATATGTTTGACTCTCCTTCCCGAAAGTCTCAGCAGTCCCACGCACCCTAAGGTATCACAACTCACCATCTCAACGCTATTACCCATCTTCCATACAGACTATACGGCAGGTCTACCTAATTCATGAGTCAGTGTGATAGTATTATCAAGTGTGATTTTATGATCATTTCATATCTGCCGGTCTGCTCACTTGTCTTCTAACATGTCTTTCCCTCACAATTCGTAGTAATCATTTTGTCTTTTTTCTAGCTTCACTCTCAGTTCCACGTAGAGTAGAGTCTGCATCCTAAACAGCACAGTTTGCAGGGAGAATGAAATTCTCAATTAATCCGTCAATTGATTAAATCTCTGCCTTACGAAAACAACCGAACAATACAAACAAAGAAAACAGTCATGAATGATACACAATGCCCTTGATCTGATAAGTGAAAAAGGTTCACGTAACTCTTTAGCCGATACATACGTTGTACTTTTCAGCAAAGCCTGCTACGTGAATCATACAGTTCACACTTCCATTAGAGTTTGAGATATGAAATATTTCTAGCTTTTCCCCGTCCACCTCAATGTCTTGGCTATTTTTCATATTTACTCAGCTACCATCTGATTTTTTTTCAAGGTTTTAAAGATCTACAAGTGGCAATGAATTAACGAAAGTTAATCTAATTTCTAGAGTAAACTAAGTGTCCCAACTGAATCTACGGAAGACCGAGTTTCATAGGGGCATAATTTAGGTCAATAGTTACTTTACATTCTCTAGAGGTGCTTCAGAGGGACGTCTTCAACTTTTGGTACACATGTAATCTGGCAGCTGGACGTCCTTGTAATATGAACATCATTCAGTCACAACCTATCCCCCGAGAGTAGGAGGGTTAACTGCTTTAGGATGATGACTAAGATAGTAATCTCGCAGCATGTTTGTTCCAAATAGCATGGGTAGAAAAACAGTAAGGAGGAGTAGGAGGAGGAGGAGGAGGAGGAAGAGGAGGAGGAGGAGGAGAACGACGACGACGACGATCGACGACGACGACGACGACGACGACGACGACAACGACGCCGAGGACGAGGACGAGGACGAGGAGGAGGAGAAGGAGGAGGAGGAGGAGGAGGAGGAGGAATAGGAGGAGGAGGAGGAGGACGACGACGACGACGACTACGAAGTCGACGACGACTACGAGGACGAAGACGACGACGATTACGATTACGATTACGAGGACGAGGACGAGGACGAGGACGAGGACGATTACGAGGACGAGGACGACGAGGACGACGGCGACGGCGACGGCGACAACGACGTTCTTTTCGATGCTCCTTCCTGTCTTTGCTTGTGTCTGCTCGTTGTTTTGACCTCGAGAGAGTGTGTTCTGTTATTTCTGGTTCATTTTTTTTTTCACCTATCGCTTCACAGAGTTTCAATTCTTGCCCCTCTAAGTTTATGTATATAGCTTGGCTTTGACTGTCGTTAGTTAACAGCTGCATTTAGAGACTTTTGTTGGTGTGTTCTGCTCTCTCGACATTATGAATGTTGTAAGATATCTGCCACATGTAAGGTACTTTTTATCATTCAAGAGTGTCAAAACATGACATGTATATTAGGTTGTATATTTGTGTGTGTGTGTGTGTGTGTGTGTTGTGTTTGTGTGTTTGTTTCTCTTGTATTTGTTCGATTTCTTAAGTGTGTGTGTGTGTTTTCTTCTGAGTTTTTTTTTTTTTTTTGTGTCAGTGTTTGTGTTTGTTTGCTTACGAGTAAGTGTCTGATTCAGGACATGAATCTGCCTATTTTCCCGTTAGTCTCAACACTCTCATTTACCGTATGGCATCCCATATCACCACTTCCACGCTAATACCCATGGTCCATACCAAATACACGTCATGTCTATCTCATTCAGTACTCAGTGTTAGGACGTGAGTTTTTATGATCCTTGCCTACCTGCCGGTCTGCTCACAGGTCTTCTAACCCGTCTTTCCCTTACCATTCCTAGTGTTCATTTTGTCTTCTTGCTACCTTCACTCTCAGTTTCAGCTACAGTGCAGTCTTTATCCTAAACAGCACATTTTGCAGGGTGAATGAAATATTCAGGTAATCTGTCAGTTGCTTAAAACTCTATCTATCTATCTACCTAAGCTGTTTCCCCCAAGGAAAGGGAGGTAGCCGAGACAGGACGACACACTCCCCATTTACTCATCCATTCAAACACATTCATTCGCATCTTAGCCCTAAAGTGGAGAAGAGACAGATCCTCACAGCACCACACCGCACAAGGGTCAACTGCGCAGTGCAATCAGTGACATCCGCAGCAAGGCCCGACAACACGGCTGGTTTACTCCTGACACAGCATAATACACCCATCTCCTTACCCGCACCTGATCTGACTAGCTGATCAGAATTACAAAAACAGCCGAACAATAGGAATACAGAAAACAGACATGAACTATCCACAATGCACTTGGTTCAATACGTGGACAAATTTGACGTAAGTATTTCGTCGATACCTTCGTTGCACTTTTCAATAAAGGTAAGTGAATCTGACAGTTCACACTTCCTTGTCATTTTGACACAGTAACGATTTCTAGCTTTTACCCCGAAACCTCATATCATAGCTATTATTCATAGTTACCTTTCGATTTTATTCTGGCTACGAAGGATCTTCAGGTGGTAAAGAATTAATGAAGGCTAATGTAAATTGTCCAGTAAAATAAGTTTCTCCTCAGCTCAATGGACGCTACCATTTTATTTACGTATATTTTAGTTCAATAGTTAGTTTACACTCTCCAGAGGTGCCTCAGAGGGACGCCTCCATGTGATGGTACCGATGTAACCGGACGGCTGAATGGTTTGGTCATTTGAAGGTCCTTCAGCATCATCCTATCCTCCGAGAGAAGTGTGAACTTGTTTAAAAGTGAAACTGAACATGTAATCCTGCTGCTTCACATTTCAGAATAGTCCGGAAGTCAAAACATTAACCACTACGACGACGACGACGACTTTTGTAGCAACCTTCCCGTATCTACTCGAGCTTTTGACCTTGAGTGAGTCTATTGTGTCATTCGTGCTTCATTTAGTTGCGTTACTTCCGTCCCTGAGTTAAGCTTCTGTCTTACCTGAGTTTTCCTATAGAAGGCGGGCTCGTATTGTCCTTAGTTGACGAATGGATTTAGACCGGATTGTTCGTGTGCTCTGCTATGGGGATACCTGTCAAACGTGAGTTAATGTTTATTAAATAAGTGTCAGTAAATGATGCACCCGTACTAATTAGGTTGTGTGTGTGTGTGTGTGTGTGTGTGTGTGTGTGTGTGTGTGTGTGTGTGTGTGTGTGTTTAAGTCTGTGTTTTTCTCTGTGTGTGTGTTTGTGTTTCTGTTTGAGTTTGAGTTTTTGATTTTTAGTTAGTATATGTGTTTTTGTGCTTGTGTTCATTTCATAACTACAGTAGTAAGTGCTTGATTTTGGACATATGTTTGACTCTCCTTCCCGAAAGTCTCAGCAGTCCCATGCACCCTAAGGTATCACAACTCACCATCTCAACGCTATTACCCATCTTCCATACAGAATATACGGCAGGTCTACCTAATTCATGAGTCAGTGTGATAGTATTATCAAGTGTGATTTTATGATCATTTAATATCTGCCGGTCTGCTCACTTGTCTTCTAACACGTCTTTCCCTCACAATTCGTAGTAATAATTTTTTTTTTCCTACCTTCACTCTCAGTTTCAGGTACAGTAGAGACTGCATCCTAAAAAGTACAGTTTGCAGGGATAATGAAATTCTCAATTAATCCGTCAATTGCTTAAATCTCTGCCTTACGAAAACAACCGAACAATACAAACAAAGAAAACAGTCATGAATGATACACAATGTCCTTGATCCGGTAAGTGAAAAAGGTTCACGTAACTCTTTAGCCGATACATACGTTGTACTTTTCAGCAAAGCCTGCTACGTGAATCAGACAGTTCACACTTCCATTATAGTTTGACACATGAAATATTTCTAGCTTTTCCCCGTCCACCCCATTGTCTTGGCTATTTTTCATATTTACTCACCTACCATCCGATTTTTTTCAGGGTATTAAAGATCTACAAGTGGCAAAGAATTAACGAAAGC
Organism: Coenobita brevimanus; assembly: GCF_032717465.1. Taxonomy (NCBI): domain Eukaryota; kingdom Metazoa; phylum Arthropoda; class Malacostraca; order Decapoda; family Coenobitidae; genus Coenobita; species Coenobita brevimanus. Next base: position 3,711,939 of record NC_136964.1, read on the forward strand.
TAATCTAATTTCTAAAGTAAACGAAGTCTCCCAGCTGAATCTACGGAAGACCGAGTTTCATAGGGGCATAATTTAGGTCAATAGTTACTTTACATTCCCTAGAGGTGCTTCAGAGGGACGTCTTCAACTTGTGGTACACATGTAATCTGGCAGCTAGACGTCCTGGTAATATGAACATCATTCAGTCACAACCTATCCCCCGAGAGTAGGAGGGTTAACTGCTTTAGGATGATGACTATGATAGTAATCTCGCAGCATGTTTGTTCCAAATAGCATGGGTAGAAAAACAGTAAGGAGGAGTAGGAGGAGGAGGAAGAGGAGGAGGAGGAGGAGGAGGAGCAGGAGGAGGAGGAGCAGGAGGAGGAGGAGCAGGAGGAGGAGGAGCAGGAGGAGGAGGAGCAGGAGGAGGAGGAGCAGGAGGAGGAGCAGGAGGAGGAGGAGGAGGAGGAGGAGGAGGAGGAGGAGGACGACGAGGACGACGAGGACGACGACGACGACGACGACGACGACGACGACGACGACGACGACGACGACGACGACGACGGTGACGACGACGACGACGACGACGACGACGACGGTGACGACGACGACGACGACGACGACGACGACGGTGACGACGACGACGAGGACGACGGTGACGACGACGACGACGAGGACGACGGTGACGACGACGACGACGACGACGAGGACGACGGGGACGACGACGACGACGACGACGACGACGACGACGACGACGACGACGACGACGACGACGACGGGCTTTTCGATGCTCCTTCCTGTCTTTGCTTGTGTCTGCTCGTTGTTTTGACCTCGTGAGAGTGTGTTCTGTTATTTTTGGTTCATTTTTTTTTCACCTATCGCTTCACAGAGTTTATATTCTTGCCTCTCTAAGTTTATGTATATAGCCAGGCTTTGATTGTCGTTAGTTAACAGCTGCATTTAGAGACTTTTGTTGGTGTGTTCTGCTCTGTGGACATTATGAATGTTGTAAGATATCTGCCACATGTAAGGTACTGTTTATCATTTAAGAGTGTCAGGACATGACATATATATTAGGTTGTATATTTGTGTGTGTGTGTGTGTGTGTGTGTGTGTGTGTGTGTGTGTGTGTGTGTGTGTGTGGTTGTGTTTGTGTGTTTGTTTCTCTTGTATTTGTTCGATTTCTTAGGTGTGTGTGTGTGTTTTCTTCTGAGTTTTTTTTTGTGTGTGTGTTTGTTTGCTTACGAGTAAGTGTCTGATTGAGGACATGAATCTGCCTATTTTCCCGTTAGTCTCAACACTCTCATTTACCGTATGGCATCCCATATCACAACTTCGACGCTAATACCCCTAGTCCATACCAAATACACGTCACGTCTATCTCATTCAGGACTCAGTGTTAGGACGTGTGTTTTTATGATCCTTGCCTACCTGCCGGTCTGCTCACATGTCTTCTAACCCGTCTTTCCCTTACCATTCCTAGTGTTCATTTTGTCTTCTTGCTACCTTCACTCTCAGTTTCAGCTACAGTGCAGTCTTTATCCTAAACAGCACATTTTGCAGGGTGAATGAAATTTTCAGGTAATCTGTCAGTTGCTTAAAACTCTATCTATCTATCTACCTAAGCTGCTTCCCCCAAGGAAAGGGAGGTAGCCGAGACAGGACGACACACTCCCCATTTACTCATCCATTCAAACACATTCATTCGCATCTTAGCCCTAAAGTGGAGAAGGGACAGATCCTCACAGCACCACACCGCACAAGGCTCAACTGCGCAGTGCAATCAGTGACATCCGCAGCAAGGCCCGACAACAGGGCTGGTTTACTCCTGACACAGCATAATAGACCCATCTCCTTACCCGCACCTGATCTGACTAGTTGATCAGAATTACAAAAACAGCCGAACAAGAGGAACACAGAAAACAGACATGAACTATGCACAATGCACTTGGTTCAATACGTGGACAAATTTGACGTAAGTATTTCGTCGATACCTTCGTTGCACTTTTCAATAAAGGTAAGTGAATCTGACAGTTCACACTTCCTTGTCATTTTGACACAGTAACGATTTCTAGCTTTTACCCCGAAACCTCATATCATAGCTATTATTAATAGTTACCTTTCGATATTATTCTGGCTACGAAGGATCTTCAGCTGGTAAAGAATTAATGAAGACTAATGTAAATTGTCCAGTAAAATAAGTTTCTCCTCAGCTCAATGGACGCTACCATTTTATTTATGTATATTTTAGTTCAATAGTTAGTTTACACTTTCCAGAGGTGCCTCAGAGGGACGCCTCCATGTGATGGTGCCGATGTAACCGGACGGCTGAATGGTTTGGTCATATGAAGGTCCTTCAGCCTCATCCTATCCCCCGAGAGAAGTGTGAACTGGTTTAAAAGGGAAACTGAACATGTAATCCTGCTGCTTCACATTTCAGAATAGTCCGGAAGTCAAAACATTAACCACTACGACGACGACGACGACTTTTCTAGCAACCTTCCCGTATCTACTCGAGCTTTTGACCTTGAGTGAGTCTATTGTGTCATTCGTGCTTCATTTAGTTGCGGTACTTCCGTCCCTGAGTTAAGCTTCTGTCTTACCTGAGTTTTCCTATAGAAGGCGGGCTCGTATTGTCCTTAGTTGACGAATGGATTTAGACCGGATTGTTGGTGTGCTCTGCTAAGGGGATACCTGTCAAACGTGAGTTAATGTTTATTAAATAAGTGTCAGTAAATGATGCACCCGTACCAATTAGGTTCTGTGTGTGTGTGTGTGTGTGTGTGTGTGTGTGTGTGTGTGTGTGTGTGTAAGTCTGTGTTTTTCTCTGTGTGTGTGTTTGTGTTTGTGTTTGAGTTTGTGTTTGATTTTTAGTTAGTATATGTTTTTTTTGTGCTTGTGTTCATTTCATAACTAGTAAGTGCTTGATTTTGGACATATTTTTGACTCTCCTTCCCGAAAGTCTCAGCAGTCCCACGCACCCTAAGGCATCACAACTCACCATCTCAACGCTATTACCCATCTTCCATACAGAATATACGGCAGGTCTACCTAATTCATGAGTCAGTGTGATAGTATTATCAAGTGTGATTTTATGATCATTTAATATCTGCCGGTCTGCTCACTTGTCTTCTAACACGTCTTTCCCTCACAATTCGTAGTAATCATTTTTTTTTTTTCCTAGCTTCACTCTCAGTTTCAGGTAGAGTAGAGACTGCATCCTAAACAGCAAAGTTTGAAGGGAGAATGAAATTCTCAATTAATCCGTCAATTGCTTAAATCTCTGCCTTACGAAAACAACCGAACAATACAAACAAAGAAAACAGTCATGAATGATACACAATGTCCTTGATCCGGTAAGTGAAAAAGGTTCACGTAACACTTTAGCATTCCACTCTGCTTGGCCTGGCCAGTCGCTACTATGCCCGAACCACCTGAGACACCTGCTTCACCTGCTCTCGCCTTCGACCCGTTGAGGGGGGCACCCAGTAGCAGATCCGAGCCGTCAGGAGCCTCTACCATCCGGGGAACCGTGAAGTGGTACAACGTGAGAGCGTGTTACGGGTTCATCAGGCGCCAGGATACTGGCTCTGATGTATTCGTCCACGTCTCTGGGATCGCTGTACCTAATCCACGGTTTTTCCAGCGCTCTCTTGGCGATGGGGAGACAGTGGAGTTTCGTATCGTTCAGGCTGCCAAGGTTCCCGAGGCTACGGATGTCACTGGACCGGGTGGTGTTGCCGTGCAGGGCTCTGCTCATGCACGGCGCCGCCCCCCGGCCCCGAGACGCCAGCCTAGGGGTCCTGGGAGTTCTGGCGATACTAACACACTCGTTGCGATGTGTATCGCGACGGCTGAAGCTTCTAGTGGGGGTAGTAAGGCGGTTCTGGCTGTTCTCCTTCCTCAAATATTTAAGGAGAACGGCCTTCCACGCCTTACTATTCTCCAGAGCTTCACCCGCGATCCTCGTCACCCCCCTCGTCAGGAGCGTCAGGCCCGGCGGCCGCAGCCTCCACCTCCCCGCACAACACCGCGGAAACGGCTGAGGCTGGATGCCCCTCTCAACAGGGCGACTGGCACCACCACCACCGAACCACTCCTTACCGACCCGGAACCGATACAGGCCATGGAACTAGAGCATGGAGAGACAGTCGTGGAGGTTCACCTCCCTTCGTCAGGAGCTGAGGGGGAGCGTGTCTCTTCTCCCGTCCCTTCCGTCCATCTGGACGAAGCAGAGCCGCCCTCCTTGCCTTCTCCATCTGCTCCTGACGAAGAGGAGGTGCCTCTTCCTCTTCCTCCTCCACCACCCCCTGCGACGACGACGACGACGACGACGACGACGCCGAGGACGAGGACGAGGACGAGGACGAGGTCGATGAGGAGGAGGAGGAGGAGGAGGACGACGACGACGACGACGACGAGGACGACGACGAGGACGACGACGACGAGGGCGAGGGCGAGGGCGAGGGCGACGGCGACGACGACGACGACGACGACGGGCTTTTCGATGCTCCTTCCTGTCTTTGTTTGTGTCTGCTCGTTGTTTTGACCTCCAGAGAGTGTGTTCTGTTATTTCTGGTTCATTTTTTTTTCACCTATCGCTTCACAGAGTTTCAATTCTTCCCTCTCTAAGTTTATGTATATAGCTTGGCTTTGACTGTCGTTAGTTAACAGCTGCATTTAGAGACTTTTGTTGGTGTGTTCTGCTTTCTTGACATTATGAATGTTGTAAGATATCTGCCACATGTAAGGTACTATTTATCATTTAAGAGTGTCAGGACATGACATGTATATTAGGTTGTATATTTGTGTGTGTGTGTGTGTGTGTGTGTGTGTGTGTGTGTGTGTGTGTGTGTGTGTGTGTGTGTGTGTGTGTTGTGTTTGTGTGTTTGTTTCTCTTGTATTTGTTCGATTTCTTAGGTGTGTGTGTGTGTTTTCTTCTGAGTTTGTTTGTTTTTTTTGTGAGTGTTTGTGTGTTTGTTTCTCTTGTATTTGTTCGATTTCTTAAGTGTGTGTGTGTGTTTTCTTCTGAGTTTGTTTGTTTTTTTTGTGAGTGTTTGTGTTTGTTTGCTTACGAGTAAGTGTCTGATTGAGGACATGAATCTGCCTATTTTCCCGTTAGTCTCAACACTCTCATTTACCGTATGGCATCCCATATCACCACTTCGACGCTAATACCCATCGTCCATACCAAATACACGTAACGTCTATCTCATTCAGGACTCAGTGTTAGGACGTGTGTTTTTATGATCCTTGCCTACCTGCCGGTCTGCTCACATGTCTTCTAACCCGTCTTTCCCTTACCATTCCTAGTGTTCATTTTGTATTCTTGCTACCTTCACTCTTAGTTTCAGCTACAGTGCAGTCTTTATCCTAAACAGCACATTTTGCAGGGTGAATGAAATTTTCAGGTAATCTGTCAGTTGCTTAAAACTCTATCTATCTACCTAAGCTGCTTCCCCCAAGGAAAGGGAGGTAGCCGAGACAGGACGACACACTCCCCATTTACTCATCCATTCAAACACATTCATTCGCATCTTAGCCCTAAAGGGGAGAAGGGACAGATCCTCACAGCACCACACCGCACAAGGGTCAACTGCGCAGTGCAATCAGTGACATCCGCAGCCAGGCCAGACAACAGGGCTGGTTTACCCCTGCCACAGCATAATACACCCATCTCCTTACCCGCACCTGATCTGACTAGCTAATCAGAATTACAAAAACAGCCGAACAATAGAAATACAGAAAACAGACATGAACTATCCACAATGCACTTGGTTCAATACGTGGACAAATTTGACGTAAGTATTTCGTCGATACCTTCGTTGCACTTTTCAATAAAGGTAAGTGATTCGGACAGTTCACACTTCCTTGTCATTTTGACACAGTACCGATTTCTAGCTTTTACCCCGAAACCTCATATCATAGCTGTTATTCATAGTTACCTTTCGATTTTATTCTGGCTACGAAGGATCTTCAGGTGGTAAAGAATTAATGAAGGCTAATCTAAATTGTCCAGTAAAATAAGTTTCTCCTCAGCTCAATGGACGCTACCATTTTATTTACATAGATTTTAGTTCAATAGTTAGTTTACACATTCCAGAGGTGCCTCAGAGGGACGCCTCCATGTGATGGTACCGATGTAACCGGACGGCTGAATGGTTTGGTCATATGAAGGTCCTTCAGCCTCATCCTATCCCCCGAGAGAAGTGTGAAATGGTTTAAAAGGGAAACTGAACATGTAATCCTGCTGCTTCACATTTCAGAATAGTCTGCAAGTCAAAACATTAACCACTACGACGACGACGACGACTTTTCTAGCAACCTTCCCGTATCTACTCGAGTTTTTGACCTTGAGTGAGTCTATTGTGTCATCCGTGCTTCATTTAGTTGCGTTACTTCCGTCCCTGAGTTAAGCTTCTGTCTTACCTGAGTTTTCCTATTGAAGGCGGGCTCGTATTGTCCTTAGTTGACGAATAGATTTAGACCGGTTTGTTGGTGTGCTCTGCTAAGGGGATACCTGTCAAACGTGAGTTAATGTTTATTAAAAAAGTGTCAGTAAATGATGCGCCGTACCAATTAGGTTCTGTGTGTGTGTGTGTGTGTGTGTGTGTGTGTGTGTGTGTGTGTGTGTGTGTGTGTGTGTGTGTGTGTGTGTGTGTGTGTGTGTGTGTGTGTGTGTGTGTGTGTGTGTGTGTGTGTGTGTGTGTGTGTGTGTGTGTGTGTGTGTGTGTGTGTGTGTGTGTGTGTGTGTGTGTGTGTGTGTGTGTGTGTGTGTGTGTGTGTGTGTGTGTGTGTGTGTGTGTGTGTGTGTGTGTGTGTGTGTGTGTGTGTGTGTGTGTGTGTGTGTGTGTGTGTGTGTGTGTGTGTGTGTGTGTGTGTGTGTGTGTGTGTGTGTGTGTGTGTGTGTGTGTGTGTGTGTGTGTGTGTGTGTGTGTGTGTGTGTGTGTGTGTGTGTGTGTGTGTGTGTGTGTGTGTGTGTGTGTGTGTGTGTGTGTGTGTGTGTGTGTGTGTGTGTGTGTGTGTGTGTGTGTGTGTGTGTGTGTGTGTGTGTGTGTGTGTGTGTGTGTGTGTGTGTGTGTGTGTGTGTGTGTGTGTGTGTGTGTGTGTGTGTGTGTGTGTGTGTGAGTGAGTTTGAGTGTTTGATTCTTAGTTAGTATATATGTTTTTTGGCTTGTGTTCATTTCATAACTAGTAAGTGCTTGATTTTGGACATATGTTTGACTCTCCTTCCCGAAAGTCTCAGCAGTCCCACGCACCCTTAGGCATCACAACTCACCATCTCAACGCTATTACCCATCTTCAATACAGAACATACGGCAGGTCTACCTAATTCATGAGTCAGTGTTATCAAGTGTGATGTTATGATCATTTAATATCTGCCGCTCTGCTCACTTGTCTTCTAACACGTCTTTCCCTCACAATTCGTAGTAATCATTTTTTTTTTCCTACCTTCACTCTCAGTTTCAGGTACAGTAGAGACTGCATCCTAAACAGCACAGTTTGCAGGGAGAATGAAATTCTCAATTAATCCGTCAATTGCTTAAATCTCTGCCTTACGAAAACAACCGAACAATACAAACAAAGAAAACAGTCATGAATGATACACAATGTCCTTGATCCGGTAAGTGAAAAAGGTTCACGTAACTCTTTAGCCGATACATACGTTGTACTTTTCAGCAAAGCCTGCTACGTGAATCAGACAGTTCACACTTCCATTATAGTTTGACACATGAAATATTTCTAGCTTTTCCCCGTCCACCTCATTGTCTTGGCTATTTTTCATATTTACTCACCTACCATCCGATTTTTTTCAGGGTATTAAAGATCTACAAGTGGCAAAGAATTAACGAAAGCTAATCCAATTTCTAAAGTAAACGAAGTCTCCCAGCTGAATCTACGGAAGACCGAGTTTCATAGGGGCATAATTTAGGTAAATAGTTACTTTACATTCTCTAGAGGTGCTTCAGAGGGACGTCTTCAACTTGTGGTACACATGTAATCTGGCAGCTGGACGTCCTGGTAATATGAACATCATTCAGTCACAACCTATCCCCCGAGAGTAGGAGGGTTAACTGTTTTAGGATGATGACTATGATAGTAATCTCGCAGCATGTTTGTTCCAAATAGCATGGGTAGAAAAACAGGAAGGAGGAGGAGGAGGAGGAGGAGGAGGAGGAGGAGGAGGAGGAGGAGGAGGAGGAGGAGGAGGAGGAGGAGGAGGAGGAGGAGGAGGAGGAGGAGGAGGAGGAGGAGGAGGAGGAGGAGGACGAGGAGGAGGAGGAGGAGGAGGAGGACGAGGAGGACGAGGAGGACGAGGAGGACGAGGAGGACGAGGAGGACGAGGAGGACGAGGAGGACGAGGAGGACGAGGAGGACGAGGAGGAGGAGGAGGAGGAGGAGGACGAGGACGAGGAGGAGGAGGAGGAGGACGAGGAGGAGGACGAGGAGGACGAGGACGAGGACGAGGACGAGGACGAGGACGACGAGGACGACGGGGACGACGAGGACGACGGGGACGACGACGAAGAGAACAACGGGGACGACGGGGACGACGACGACGACGAGGACGAGGACGACGGGGACGACGACGACGACGACGACGAGGACGACGGGGACGGCGACGGCGACGACGACGACGACGACGACGGGCTTTTCGATGCTCCTTCCTGTCTTTGCTTGTGTCTGCTCGTTGTTTTGACCTCGAGAGAGTGTGTTCTGTTATTTGTGGTTCTTTTTTTTTTTCACCTATCGCTTCACAGAGTTTATATTCTTGCCTCTCTAAGTTTATGTATATAGCTTGGCTTTGACTGTCGTTAGTTAACAGCTGCATTTAGAGACTTTTGTTGGTGTGTTTTCCTCTCTGGACATTATGAATGTTGTAAGATATCTGCCACATGTAAGGTACTGTTTATCATTTAACAGTGTCAGGACATGACATGTATATTAGGTTGTATATTTGTGTGTGTGTGTGTGTGTGTGTGTGTGTGTGTGTGTGTGTGTGTGTGTGTTGTGTTTGTGTTTGTTTCTCTTGTATTTGTTCGATTTCTTAGGTGTGTGTGTGTGTGTTTTCTTCTGAGTTTTTTTTTTTTGTGTGTGTTTGTTTGCTTACGAGTAAGTGTCTGATTGAGGACATGAATCTGCCTATTTTCCCGTTAGTCTCAACACTCTCATTTACCGTATGGCATCCCATATCACAACTTCGACGCTAATACCCCTAGTCCATACCAAATACACGTCACGTCTATCTCATTCAGGACTCAGTGTTAGGACGTGTGTTTTTATGATCCTTGCCTACCTGCCGGTCTGCTCACATGTCTTCTAACCCGTCTTTCCCTTACCATTCCTAGTGTTCATTTTGTCTTCTTGCTACCTTCACTCTCAGTTTCAGCTACAGTGCAGTCTTTATACTAAACAGCACATTTTGCAGGGTGAATGAAATTTTCAGGTAATCTGTCAGTTGCTTAAAACTCTATCTATCTATCTACCTAAGCTGCTTCCCCCGAGGAAAGGGAGGTAGCCGAGACAGGACGACACACTCCCCATTTACTCATCCATTCAAACACATTCATTCGCATCTTAGCCCTAAAGTAGAGAAGGGACAGATCCTCACAGCACCACACCGCACAAGGCTCAACTGCGCAGTGCAATCAGTGACATCCGCAGCAAGGCCCGACAACAGGGCTGGTTTACTCCTGACACAGCATAATACACCCATCTCCTTACCCGCACCTGATCTGACTAGCTGATCAGAATTACAAAAACAGCCGAACAAGAAGAACACAGAAAACAGACATGAACTATGCACAATGCACTTGGTTCAATACGTGGACAAATTTGACGTAAGTATTTCGTCGATACCTTCGTTGCACTTTTCAATAAAGGTAAGTGAATCTGACAGTTCACACTTCCTTGTCATTTTGACACAGTAACGATTTCTAGCTTTTACCCCGAAACCTCATATCATAGCTATTATTAATAGTTACCTTTCGATATTATTCTGGCTACGAAGGATCTTCAGCTGGTAAAGAATTAATGAAGGCTAATCTAAATTGTCCAGTAAAATAAGTTTCTCCTCAGCTCAATGGACGCTACCATTTTATTTACGTATATTTTAGTTCAATAGTTAGTTTACACTCTCCAGAGGTCCCTCAGAGGGACGCCTCCATGTGATGGTACCGATGTAACCGGACGGCTGAATGGTTTGGTCATATGAAGGTCCTTCAGCCTCATCCTATCCCCCGTGAGAAGTGTGAACTGGTTTAAAAGGGAAACTGAACATGTAATCCTGCTGCTTCACATTTCAGAATAGTCCGGAAGTCAAAACATTAACCACTACGACGACGACGACGACGACTTTTGTAGCAACTTTCCCGTATCTACTCGAGCTTTTGACCTTGAGTGGTGTCTATTGTGTCATTCGTGCTTCATTTAGTTGCGTTACTCCCGTCCCTGAGTTAAGCTTCTGTCTTAAGCCCTGTCCACACGAGCGGGCAATGCCCGCGGGCACAAGCGAGCAGTTTGCGTGTTGACGGGCTCACCGCTTGTTCCCGCGGGCAAATGCGTAAATTGCCCGTCGCAAATTACTCATTTGCCCGCGGGCACAAGCGGTGAGCCCGTCAACAGGTAAACTGCTCGCTTGTGCCCGCTGGCATTGCCCGCTCGTGTGGACAGGGCATGAGTTTTCCTATAGAAGGCGGGCTCGTATTGTCCTTAGTTGACGAATGGATTTAGACCGGATTGTTGCTGTGCTCTGCTATGGGGATACCTGTCAAACGTGAGTTAATGTTTATTAAATAAGTGTCAGTAAATGATGCACCTGTAAGAATTAGGTTCTGTGTGTGTGTGTGTGTGTGTGTGTGTGTGTGTGTGTGTGTGTGTGTGTTTAAGTCTGTGTTTTTCTCTGTGTGTGTGTTTGTGTTTGTGTTTGAGTTTGAGTGTTTGATTTTTAGTTATTATATGTGTTTTTGTGCTTGTGTTCATTTCATAACTAGTAAGTGCTTGATTTTGGACATATGTTTGACTCTCCTTCCCGAAAGTCTCAGCAGTCCCATGCACCCCAAGGTATCACAACTCACCATCTCAACGCTATTACCCATCTTCCATACAGAATATACGGCAGGTCTACCTAATTCATGAGTCACTGTGATAGTATTATCAAGTGTGATTTTATGATCATTTAATATCTGCCAGTCTGCTCACGTGTCTTCTAACACGTCTTTCCCTCACAATTCGTAGTAATCATTTTTTTTTTTCCTAGCTTCACTCTCAGTTTCAGGTAGAGTAGAGAGTGCATCCTAAATAGCACAGTTTGCAGGGAGAATGAAATTCTCAATTAATCCGTCAATTGCTTAAATCTCTGCCTTACGAAAACAACCGAACAATACAAACAAAGAAAACAGTCATGAATGATACACAATGTCCTTGATCCGGTAAGTGAAAAAGGTTCACGTAACACTTTAGCCGATACATACGTTGTACTTTTCAGCAAAGCCTGCTACGTGAATAAGACAGTTCACACTTCCATTATAGTTTGACATATGAAATATTTCTAGCTTTTCCCCTTCCACCTCAATGTCTTGGCTATTTTTCATATTTACTCAGCTACCATCTGATTTTTTTCAGGGTATTAAAGATCTACAAGTGGCAAAGAATTAACGAAAGCTAATCTAATTTCTAGAGTAAACGAAGTGTCCCAACTTAATCTAGGGAAGACCGAATTTCATAGGGGCATAATTTAGGTCAATAGTTACTTTACATTATCTAGAGGTGCTTCAGAGGGACGTCTTCAACTTGTGGTACACATGTAATCTGGCAGCTAGACGTCCTGGTAATATGACCATCATTCAGTCACAACCTATCCCCCGAGAGTAGGAGGGTTAACTGCTTTAGGATGATGACTAAGATAGTAATCTCGCAGCATGTTTGTTCCAAATAGCATGGGTAGAAAAACAGTAAGGAAGAGGAGGAGGAGGAGGAGGAGGAGGAGGAGGAGGAGGAGGAGGAGGAGGAGGAGGAGGAGGAGGAGGAGGACGAGGAGGAGGACGAGGAGGAGGACGAACAGAAGGACGAGGGCGAGGACGAGGGCGAGGGCGAGGGCGACGACGACGACGACGACGACGACGACGACGACGACGAGCTTTTCGATGCTCCTTCCTGTCTTTTCTTGTCTCTGCTCGTTGTTTTGACCTCGAGAGAGTGTGTTCTGTTATTTCTGGTTCATTTTTTTTTCACCTATCGCTTCACAGAGTTTCAATTCTTGCCTCTCTAAGTTTATGTATATAGCTTGGCTTTGACTGTCGTTAGTTAACAGCTGCATTTAGAGACTTTTGATGGTTTGTTCTTCTCTCTGGACATTATGAATGTTGTAAGATATCTGCCAGATGTAAGGTACTGTTTATCATTTAAGAGTGTCAGGCTATGACATGTATATTTGGGTGTATATTTGTGTGTGTGTGTGTGTGTGTGTGTGTGTGTGTGTGTGTGTGTGTGTGTGTGTTTGTGTGTTTGTTTCTCTTGTATTTTCTCGCTTTCTTAAGTGTGTGAGTGTGTGTTTTCTTCTGAGTTAGTTTTTTTTTGTGTGTGAGTGTTTGTGTTTGTTTGCTTACGAGTGTCTGCTTCAGGACATGAATCTGCCTATTTTCCCGTTAGTCTCAACACTCTCATTTACCGTATGGCATCCCATATCACCACTTCGACGCTAATACCCATCGTCCATACCAAATACACGTCACGTCTATCTCATTCAGGACTCAGTGTTAGGACGTGTGTTTTTATGATCCTTGCCTACCTGCCGGTCTGCTCACATGTCTTCTAACCCGTCTTTCCCTTACCATTCCTAGTGTTCATTTTGTATTCTTGCTACCTTCACTCTTAGTTTCAGCTACAGTGCAGTCTTTATCCTAAACAGCACATTTTGCAGGGTGAATGAAATTTTCAGGTAATCTGTCAGTTGCTTAAAACTCTATCTATCTATCTACCTAAGCTGCTTCCCCCAAGGAAAGGGAGGTAGCCGAGACAGGACGACACACTCCCCATTTACTCATCCATTCAAACACATTCATTCGCATCTTAGCCCTAAAGGGGAGAAGGGACAGATCCTCACAGCACCACACCGCACAAGGGTCAACTGCGCAGTGCAATCAGTGACATCCGCAGCCAGGCCCGACAACAGGGCTGGTTTACCCCTGCCACAGCATAATACACCCATCTCCTTACCCGCACCTGATCTGACTAGCTAATCAGAATTACAAAAACAGCCGATCAATAGAAATACAGAAAACAGACATGAACTATCCACAATGCACTTGGTTCAATACGTGGACAAATTTGACGTAAGTATTTCGTCGATACCATCGTTGCACTTTTCAATAAAGGTAAGTGAATCTGACAGTTCACACTTCCTTGTCATTTTGACACAGTAACGATTTCTAGCTTTTACCCCTAAACCTCATATCATAGCTATTATTCATAGTTACCTTTCGATTTTATTCTGGCAACAAGGATCTTCAGGTGGTAAAGAATTAATGAAGGCTAATGTAAATTGTCCAGTAAAATAAGTTTCTCCTCAGCTCAATGGACGCTACCATTTTATTTAAATATAATTTAGTTCAATAGTTAGTTTACACTCTCCAGAGGTGCCTCAGAATGACGCCTCCATGTGATGGTACCGATGTCATATGAAGGTCCTTCAGCCTCATCCTATCCCCCGAGAGAAGTGTGAACTGGTTTAAAAGGGAAACTGATCATGTAATCCTGCTCCTTCACATTTCAGAATAGTCTGCAAGTCAAAACATTAACCACTACGACGACGACGACGACTTTTCTAGCAACCTTCCCGTATCTACTAGAGCTTTTGACCTTGAGTGAGTCTATTGTGTCATTCGTGCTTCATTTAGTTGCGTTACTTCCGTCCCTGAGTTAAGCTTCTCTCTTACCTGAGTTTTCCTATAGAAGGCGGGCTCGTATTGTCCTTAGTTGACGAATGGATTTAGACCGGTTTGTTGGTGTGCTCTGATAAGGGGATACCTGTCAAACGTGAGTTAATGTTTATTAAATAAGTGTCAGTAAATGATGCGCCGTACCAATTAGGTTCTGTGTGTGTGTGTGTGTGTGTGTGTAAGTCTGTGTTTTTCTCTCTGTGTGTGTGTTTGTGTTTGTGTTTGAGTTTGAGTGTTTGATTTTTAGTTATTATATGTGTTTTTGTGCTTGTGTTCATTTCATAACTAGTAAGTGCTTTATTTTGGACATATGTTTGACTCTCCTTCCCGAAAGTCTCAGCAGTCCCACGCACCCTAAGGCATCACAACTCACCATCCCCACGCTATTACCCATCTTCCATACAGAATATACGGCAGGTCTACCTAATTCATGAGTCAGTGTGATAGTATTATCAAGTGTGATTTTATGATCATTTCATATCTGCCGGTCTGCTCACTTGTCTTCTAACACGTCTTTCCCTCACAATTCGTAGTAATCATTTTGTCTTCTTCCTAGCTTCACTCTCAGTTCCAGGTAGAGTAGAGTCTGCATCCTAAACAGCACAGTTTGCAGGGAGAATGAAATTCTCAATTAATCCGTCAGTTGCTTAAATCTCTGCCTTACGAAAACAACCGAACAATACAAACAAACAAAACAGTCATGAATGATACACAATGCCCTTGATCCGATAAGTGAAAAAGGTTCACGTAACTCTTTAGCCGATACATACGTTGTACTTTTCAGCAAAGCCTGCTACGTGAATTAGACAGTTCACACTTCCATTATAGTTTGAGATATGAAATATTTCTAGCTTTTCCCCTTCCACCTCAATGTCTTGGCTATTTTTCATATTTACTCTGCTACCATCCGATTTTTTTCAGGGTATTAAAGATCTACAAGTGGCAAAGTATTAACGAAAGCTAATCTAATTTCTAAAGTAAACGAAGTGTCCCAACTGAATCTACGGAAGACCGAGTTTCATAGGGGCATAATTTAGGTCAATATTTACTTTACATTCTCTAGAGGTGCTTCAGAGGGACGTCTTCAACTTGTGGTACACATGTAATCTGGCAGCTGGATGTCCTGGTAATATGAACATCATTCAGTCACAACCTATCCCCCGAGAGTAGGAGGGTTAACTGCTTTAGGATGATGACTAAGATAGTAATCTCGCAGCATGTTTGTTCCAAAAAGCATGGGTAGAAAAACAGGAAGGAGGAGTAGGAGGAGGAGGAGGAGGAGGAGGAGGAGGATTACGACGACGACGATCGACGATGACGATCGACGACGACGACGCCGAGGACGAGGACGAGGAAGAGGGGGAGGAGGAGGAGGAGGAGGAGGAGGAGGAGGACGACGACGACGACGACGACGACGACGACGAGGACGAGGACGAGGAGGACGGCGACGGCGACGGCGACGACGACGACGACGACGACGGGCTTTTCGATGCTCCTTCCTGTCTTTGCTTGTGTCTGCTCGTTGTTTTGATCTCGAGAGAGTGTGTTCTGTTATTTGTGGTTCATTTTTTTTTAACGTATCGCTTCACAGAGTTTCAATTCTTGCCTCTCTAAGTTTATGTATATGGCTTGGCTTTGACTGTCGTTAGTTAACAGCTGCATTTAGAGACTTTTGTTGGTGTGTTCTGCTCTCTGGACATTATGAATGTTGTAAGATATCTGCCAGATGTAAGGTACTGTTTATCATTTAAGAGTGTCAGGACATGACATGTATATTAGGTTGTATATTTGTGTGTGTGTGTGTGTGTGTGTGTGTGTTGTGCTTGTGTGTTTGTTTCTCTTGTATTTGTTCGATTTCTTAAGTGTGTGTGTGTGTTTTCTTACGAGTTTTTTTTTTTTGTGAGTGTTTGTGTTTGTTTGCTTACGAGTAAGTGTCTGATTCAGGACATGAATCTGCCTATTTTCCCGTTAGTCTCAACACTCTCATTTACCGTATGGCATCCCATATCACCACTTCCACGCTAATACCCATCGTCCATACCAAATACACGTCACGTCTATTTCATTCAGGACTCAGTGTTAGGACGTGTGTTTTTATGATCCTTGCCTACCTGCCGGTCTGCTCACATGTCTTCTAACCCGTCTTTCCCTTACCATTCCTAGTGTTCATTTTGTCTTCTTGCTACCTTCACTCTCAGTTTCAGCTACAGTGCAGTCTTTATCCTAAACAGCACATTTTGCAGGGTGAATGAAATTTTCAGGTAATCTGTCAGTTGCTTAAAACTCTATCTATCTATCTACCTAAGCTGCTTCCCCCAAGGAAAGGGAGGTAGCCGAGACAGGACGACACACTCCCCATTTACTCATCCATTCAAACACATTCATTCGCATCTTAGCCCTAAAGTGGAGAAGGGACAGATCCTCACACCACCACACCGCACAAAGCTCAACTGCGCAGTGCAATCAGTGACATCCGCAGCAAGGCCCGACAACAGGGCTGGTTTACTCCTGACACAGCATAATACACCCATCTCCTTACCCGCACCTGATCTGACTAGCTGATCAGAATTACAAAAACAGCCGAACAATAGGAACACAGAAAACAGACATGAACTATCCACAATGCACTTGGTTCAAAACGTGGACAAATTTGACGTAAGTATTTCGTCGATACCTTCGTTGCACTTTTCAATAAAGGTAAGAGAATCTGACAGTTCACACTTCCTTGTCATTTTGACACAGTAACGATTTCTAGCTTTTACCCCGAAACCTCATATCATAGCTATTATTCATAGTTACCTTTCGATTTTATTCTGGCAACGAAGGATCTTCAGCTGGTAAAGAATTAATGAAGGCTAATGTAAATTGTCCAGTAAAATAAGTTTCTCCTCAGCTTAATGGACGCTACCATTTTATTTACGTATATTTTAGTTCAATAGTTAGTTTACACTCTCCAGAGTTGCCTCAGAGGGACGCCTCCATGTGATGGTACCGATGTACCCGGACGGCTGAATGGTTTGGTCATATGAAGGTCCTTCAGCCTCATCCTATCCCCCGAGAGAAGTGTGAATTGGTTTAAAAGGGAAACTGAACATGTAATCCTGCTGCTTCACATTTCAGAATAGTCTGGAAGTCAAAACATTAACCACTACGACGACGACGACGACTTTTCTAGCAACCTTCCCGTATCTACTCGAGCTTTTGACCTTGAGTGAGTCTATTGTGTCACTCGTGCTTCATTTAGTTGCTTACTTCCGACCCTGAGTTAAGCTTCTGTCTTACCTGAGTTTTCCTATAGAAGGCGGGCTCGTATTGTCCTTAGTTGACGAATGGATTTAGACCGGTTTGTTGGTGTGCTCTGCTATGGAGATACCTGTCAAACGTGAGTTAATGTTTATTAAATAAGTGTCAGTAAATGATGCACCCGTAACAATTAGGTTCTGTGTGTGTGTGTGTGTGTGTGTGTGTGTGTGTGTGTGTGTGTGTGTGTGTGTAAGTCTGTGTTTTTCTCTGTGTGTGTGTTTGTGTTTGTGTTTGAGTTTGAGTGTTTGATTTTTAGTTAGTATATGTGTTTTTGTGCTTGTGTTCATTTCATAACTAGTAAGTGCTTGATTTTGGACATATGTTTGACTCTCCTTCCCGATAGTCTCAGCAGTCCCACGCCATCCTGCTCTTCAGTTCTGGCCCAGCTCTCGTAGTGAGAACATCTCTTCCCCAGATCCTGAACAGTGGCTAGATCTCTCCTTAGACTTTCACAGTCTGTTTTTTTTTCTCTCGTTTACATGATCCGGTGCTTCTCACCAAAGTCTTGTGTGCTCTTGTGTTTTTTGTGTTATCAGCTGTTTTTCCGGCTGCCACTTAGAGTCCCTGCCGTAGTACGACGCCGAACCCTGAAGGGATACCGTAGGGTATTTCCATGAAGGGGGGCCTTAGAGGCCTGGTTATAGGAGGCAGCAAGGGTAGGCTTTCTGTTAGGGCTAGGGTTAGGTAAGTCCCTCACGGGGCAGTGTTGGGGTACTCTCACGGCGCCCTTTAGAGGGCGGGGAGTTTAGGCCCCCGGCACTGTAGGGAACCGCCGGATTAGCAGCTGATAATTTATTTATTTTCTTGTTTCTTTCGTTGCTCTTTTAAGGTATATACATTGGTTCATGCTCATATATTCGTGTATATTTTAAGTATATATGTTTGTATGAGTATGTACATGTGTGTATGCTAGAAAGAGGAATGGAATAACATTTAAATAAATAAATACTCCAGTACATATATATATATATATATATATATATATATATATATATATATATATATATATATATATATATATATATATATATATATATATCTTACAGATACATATATATATATATATATATATATATCTTACAGATACATATATATATATATATAAGAGCCTTTTTTTTTTTTTTTTTTTTTTTTTTACCATGAGCGCGCCGGATCCTGCACTCGATCCTGACCCGAGTGGTGAAGCGTGTTCACCCCCATCACCTACAGGCACCAAGCCTAAGTCTCACTGCAAAAGGCCACGACTAACAGGGCCAGAATATGGTGCTGATGATCTCTTCCTGAACATGGATACCGAAGACGTCTCTCCCACTGACTCGGACCTCTCCAGCAAGGACGCCAAGTTGACTCCTCCTGACACCTTGACTTCCAAGACCGATGCTACCCAGGCCCCTGCCACCACGACCACGGACACGATGACTGATGATGACGGCTTCACAGTCGTACAGAGAAAGAAAAATTGTAAAAGAACTACCAACCTTGCTAATGAGCCAGCCACATCCTCCTGCAATACAGACCGCCACGCCACACCCACAAACACACGTTCAACTTCCCAGCACCTTCCTCAGCCACCTAACACTACCAGTACACTCCCTCTTCCCCCCCCCAAAGCCTCCTGCATTCCTCATCACCAACAATGATGCCTTCCCCACCCCTTATGACACTGTGATTGCCTTGGAGACAGAGATGCCTCATCTCAAGTTTAAATTGGAAGCAACACGGAACCAAAACACGATCCTGGTTCCTCTCGATAAAGACACCTTTCGTGCCTTAGACTCTCTCACCTCTGTGGCAGGCAAACCCATCAGCCTGAAAAAACTTGACCCCAACCTGTCCACCAGAAAAGTTATCCTCCAAAATTACCCGACAAATTTTCCCCTGCAAGCCATAAAAAACAATATCCAAGTGGAGGAAGCCGAGATGCGAGGTAGGGGGAGCCCCCACCAGGCAGGTGCTAGTCACCCTCAGAGGCCCCATCCCAACAGCACTCGACCTACAGTCATGGGGCACCTACACTATCCGCCCATACACCCCAGAACCTCTCAGGTGCTTCAATTGCCAGCGCTACGGGCACCACCAGTCACGATGCACTCGCCCCCCAACATGCGCTGTGTGCAGCGGTCGTCATGCCACAGAGGAGTGCATCACCAAGTTAAAGGCCAAGCAGCCGGTTCAGCCAAAATGCCCCAACTGCCAGCTCCCTCACCATGCCTGGAACAAACTATGCCCAGCTCGCAAAGACCTAGTGCAGAAGGGCATAGTGAGAGAGCACCGTTGGCTCCAGGCAAGGACCACAGTGACACCAGCACCACCAGGGACCTTCACATGGGGACAACGCACACCACAGTCCACAATACGGCAACCACCGGCCCCAGAAGAGTTCCCCCCTCTACCTCCAAGCAAACAGACACCTCCAGCAGTTCCCCCACCTCCATCCAGACCCACTCCCACTGCCACATCACACACCACAGCACAACCGCCTCCACCAACACGTCCGACAGTCCACACCATCTCGACTCAAACAGTGCCAGATGCCGCCACGCAAACTCCTCCACCAGCTCCCATACTACCTCCAGGATATGTCATTCTGAACAGGGACCAACTGGCCTGCTTTGCTCAGCAAATAGCCGACCATATCACCACATGGATGGGAAAGGAGCTAGGCATGCCTATCCCCAGCCCAGAGGGAATTCACTCGTTCGTACACAAATCCCTGGACCAGTTTGCACACAGCCCACAGCCAACACAAACAGAGATGCCACCGCCACCCACAACCCCTACCACAGCTCCTATTCACACACAACACAGCAAACAGAAGGGAAAAGAGGAACGTCAGAGCCGCTCACGTTCACGCAAACAGTCTCAAGACCAGCCTACGAACACCTCACCAACAGTCACGCAGCCATGCCAACACCACAGACAAACAGCAAGACAAAGCACACCAGCTGTCCCCAGCACCACCACACACGGACACCAACACACACAGGAGGAGATCACGATCCCCCATCCCAACGCACACAGACATGGACGACTAACACACACATTTCCTCACAGACAACCCACACACACACAAGCACTCCACATTTTACAGTGGAACGTCTATGGGATTACTCCCAAACGCCTCCTACTAGAAGAGGCAGCCCATAGAGACCATTTAGACATCCTCCTCTTCCAAGAAACACTCCTAAAACCAAACAGGCAGCTCCGATTGCGAGGCTTCATCACCTTCCTCCTCCCCAGCACTCCAGGCGGCCCCAGAGGCTGTGCCATACTCGTTCGGAGCCATATACCTGCCACAGCTATTGATCCGCCACCAGACTGTGGCGAAGGTGTTGAGGTACAAGGAGTTGACATAACCCTGGCAGATGGTCACCTACAAATATATAATATTTACCGTCACCCTACAGCAGACATTAACCTTGGGGAGGTTGCCACTCTCTCCACTACTAACCAGCTCTTCATTGGTGGCGATCTTAATGCCCATCATCCCAGCTTAGGCTCTAGATCCCCCACGAATGCAGCTGGATGCCATGTCTCTGCACTACTAGAGGAGGTGCCAGAGCTCATACTTCTTAACGACCCAGCCACCCCAACACACGTCCGTGGAGGCAGGCTAGACCTCTCTTTTGTGTCTTCCGGCCTAGCCCCCCTCACTACCTGGAGGCTCCATCCCACCCTTACGTCAGACCACCATGCCATACTAACCACCATCAGTGTTGCCCCACTCCCCACGCCTACTGGGCCGCCACCACGATGGAATACTAAGAGGGCAGACTGGCCTAAATTCACTACCACACTGGAAGAGACAGCAGCATTTAGCATACAGTAAATCTAGAGGAACATGCTGCCCTCCTCACAGATGCCTTTAGTGCAGCAGCAGGCTCCTCTATCCCAAAAACTGCTCCCCCAAAGGCTTACCATACAGACCATTGGTTCTACTGTGACAGGGTGAAGGAACTAAACAGACGCCTTAACAGAGCCAAGAAGAACCATAGAGCCAACCCGACAACTAATAGCCTAGCCTACCTCCAGGCCGTCGTCAGGCATTCTACAGCAGAGAAAACAGACATAAAGGAGCAAAATGGCTGGAGTGGTGTCAGTCCCTTGGTGCTCATTCAAGACTGGGAAGCATTTGGAAAAAATTGAGAGCTGTTTCCAATCCGTTGCCACCTCGTCCCCCCTCTCACCCCGACCCACAGGGAGAGGCTGAAAGACTGGCAGCTACTTTTGCCCAGAGGACCTCCCCCACACAGCTTCCAGAAGACACCAGACATAAGCAAGAAACCCTAAACCAGACCAGGACGGATCTTATAAACATGTGCAAGGCCACCCCAGCTGACTCTGATCATCTATTCACGATGCATGAGCTTGATCAAGCCTTGAAAACAAGCACTGACACTGCCCCAGGCCCAGATGGTATCACCTATTCCATGCTCACACACGCTGGGCCTACAGCAAGATCCGCCTTCCTAGACCTATTGAATCACTCCTGGTCTATGGGCAAAGTCCCTGAGCAATGGAAGACTGCCACCATTCACCCCATCCCCAAACCACCTGATCCCACAGCCTTTAGACCCATCTCCCTTCTCAGCTGCTTAAGCAAAACTGTTGAGAGGATGGTGCTCCAGCGCCTCAACTGGATTCTGCCATCACCCCACAGTCACATCTTTGCATACACCAGAGGCAGGGGAACGGCTGAGTGCCTGAGCTCCTTCCTCTCGGAGTTGCGTGGAGGAAGAGGCCTGGCCATTTTTATAGACCTCGAAAAGGCCTTCGAGCTGGCATGCCCGAAGGCTATCCTGGCAACCCTAGCAAGCAGGGGAGTCAAAGGTCGCCTCCTGTGCTGGCAAGAGAGCTTCTTTCAGGGCCGACGGGCAGCAGTACGATTTCAGGGGCACACATCATCAGAACACCGCCACATCAACGGAACCCCACAGGGCAGCATTCTCAGCCCCACGCTTTTTAACGCCCTAATCAACTGCCTCCTACAGGTGGATCTAGGCCCTGGAGCCCGACTCCTCTGTTACGCTGTGATATTACTCTGGTAGTCCATGGTGGCCCATATCATGCAAAAGCCCAGAGGGCTCTGACAAGACTCCACCTAAAATGTACAGAACTGGGACTCAAAATTAACCCAAATAAAACCAAGGCTCTTCCCTTCCTCATAAACCCACCGAAAGACAAACTCCACCTCGGTGACACAGCCATCGATTATGTTCCCACACACAAGTACCTGGGAATTATCTTCGACTCCAAACTTTCTTTCCGGACTGAGGTCAACCACCTCCGAGAAAGAACAAAGCTTCGCCTCAATGCTCTGCGATCCTTGGCAGGAAAGGGAAGGGGTGCCTCATACAAAGTCCTCCGTCTATTCTACATCCAGACCATAAGAGCAATAGTGGACTATGCAGCGCCAGTACTACCGTCCCTTGACGAGCCACAACTGGCTAAACTGGAAGTCATCCAGAACAGTGCCATGCGCACCATGACTGGTGCACCCATGTGGACCAGACTATGCAATCTCCGCATGGAATGTCACCTCGAATCCTTACACCTTCGCATACAAGCAAGGGTGGCGGGCCCTAGCAGCCAAACTAGCCCCACAACTCTTCCCCCTTCCCCTATTGCCACGGCTCACAGCAGCAGCCAGCCTCCACCAGGACTTACTCACAAATAGCTGGGTTCATAATGTAGCTCGAGCTATCCACACCTATGAACTAGACAACTTTATAACACAAGCCAATAACACACCTGCCACCAACTTCATCCCCCAGCCTCCTTGGAGTCCACCCCCATTCACGCTCATTCTCACGCACACACTACCCAAAAAACAAACGCCCACCCAATTGCTGCGTCAAGAGGGCCTCAGACAAATTGCCACCCACACAATCCCACGGTCCAATACATACTACACCGACGGTTCTGTCACACCAACCAAAGCTGGAGGAGCTTTTGTGTGTGGGGACAGATCTTTTGGCTTCCAGTGTCACAGATGGTGCCTCCACCCTCCAGGCCGAGCTGGCAGCCATATTAGCTGCCCTCTCTGATGCCCTAGAGCACAACCCCACTACTCCCACTATCATACACACGGACTCTGCTTCGGCTATTCATACTCTTCGCCAACACACTCACAAAGACAACATTCACTTAATCCATGACATTCTCACCACCTCACAAGGTATCTGCAATGCTGGAGGATCGATTATTATAAATTGGATCCCAAGTCATGTAGGCATCGTGGGTAACGAGAAGGCAGACCTTACAGCAAAACACGCCCTAGAAAGACCGAACATCGATTTTGTTATCATGACAAGCCTAAGCCAAGTCAAGCAAGGCATTAGAGAAAGGGCAACCAGATTAAATAAAGATGACCACCGCCAATATGTCGAACTACGCTCCCCCTCTGCTAGATGGTATGCACTTGCCACACGCTACAAGCCACTACCACCTATCACTAGCTCCAACCTTAACATGCTCACTCGTCTGCGCCGCCTTCGCCTGGGATATAAATGCTGCAGCGAAATCATCGACGATGATGAAGCACCAGAATCTGAATGTCAGCACTGTCAAGCGGCTACACTCTACCCCCTCCTGCACTACCTCCTCAAATGCCCAGCCACCTCACGCATCAGGAAAAGACCTCTTCCGAACCCAGATATTCCCAGAACCCATGATGCAGCCAGATCCATTAACTCTCTACGAAACGCTGCAGCCTATGTTGTAGCCACGGTCCCTCTCCCAATATTGACTGAGGTGGTACGCTCTGCCCCCCCTCCCACCTAACATGCATGTCCATCGATATGCAAGTATACATGTGTGTATGAGTGTGTGTCTGTGTGTGTCCATGTGTGGGTGAATATGCACATATACGTGTATATGTGCATATATATATTTGTACCAGTCAAGAGACTGCTCCGGCAGTATCTACCCCTTACTGATCTGTGCCTAAATCCACTGACTGGGCTAACATATGGCCCGGCCCCTTCCATTTAATAGAAGGGGAAATCTTTAACAAACAAACAAACAGTCCCACGTACCCTAAGGCATCACAACTCACCATCTCAACGCCATTACCCATCTTCCATAGAGAATATACGGCAGGTCTACCTAATTCATGAGTCAGTGTGATAGTATTATCAAGTGTGATTTTATGATCATTTAATATCTGCCGGTCTGCTCACTTGTCTTCTAACACGTCTTTCCCTCACCATTCGTAGTAATCATTTTGTCTTCTTCCTAGCTTCACTCTCAGTTTCAGGTAGAGTAGAGACTGCATCCTAAACAGCACAGTTTGCAGGGAGAATGAAAATCTCAATTAATCCGTCAATTGCTTAAATCTCTGCCTTACGAAAACAACCGAACAATACAAACAAAGAAAACAGTCATGAACTATACACAATGCCCTTGATCCGATAAGTGAAAAAGGTTCACGTAACTCTTTAGCCCATACATGCGTTGTACTTTTCAGCAAAGCCTGCTACGTGAATAAAACAGTTCACACTTCCATTATAGTTTGACATATGAAATATTTCTAGCTCTTCCCCTTCCACCTCAATGTCTTGGCTATATTTCATATTTACTCAGCTACCATCTGATTTTTTGCAGGGTATTAAAGATCTACAAGTGGCAAAGAATTAACGAAAGCTAATCTAATTTCTAGAGTAAACGAAGTGTCCCAACTGAATCTAGGGAAGACCGAATTTCATAGGGGCATAATTTAGGTCAACAGTTACTTTACATTATCTAGAGGTGCTTCAGAGGGACGTCTTCAACTTGTGGTGCACATGTAATCTGGCAGCTAGACGTCCTGGTAATATGACCATCATTCAGTCACAACCTATCCCCCGAGAGTAGGAGGGTTAACTGCTTTAGGATGATGACTAAGATAGAAATCTCGCAGCATTTTTGTTCCAAATAGCATGGGTAGAAAAACAGTGAGGAGGAGGAGGAGGAGGAGGAGGACGAGGAGGAGGAGGACGAGGAGGAGGAGGACGAGGAGGAGGAGGAGGACGAGGAGGAGGAGGACGAGGAGGAGGAGGACGAGGAGGAGGAGGACGAGGAGGAGGAGGACGAGGAGGAGGAGGACGAGGAGGAGGAGGACGAGGAGGAGGAGGACGAGGAGGAGGAGGACGAGGAGGAGGAGGACGAGGAGGAGGACGAGGAGGACGAGGAGGAGGACGAGGAGGAGGAGGACGAGGAGGAGGAGGACGAGGAGGAGGAGGACGAGGAGGAGGAGGACGAGGAGGACGAGGAGGAGGAGGACGAGGAGGACGAGGACGACGAGGACGAGGACGAGGAGGACGAGGAGGACGAGGAGGACGAGGAGGACGAGGACGACGAGGACGAGGACGACGACGACGACGACGACGACGACGACGACGGGCTTTTCGATGCTCCTTCCTGTCTTTGCTTGTGTCTGCTCGTTGTTTTGATCTCGAGAGAGTGTGTTCTGTTATTTCTGGTTCATTTTTTTTTCACCTATCGCTTCACAGAGTTTCAATTCTTGCCTCTCTAAGTTTATGTATATAGCTAGGCTTTGACTGTCGTTAGTTAACAGCTGCATTTAGAGACTTTTGTTGGTGTGTTCTGCTCTCTGGACATTATGAATGTTGTAAGATATCTGCCACATGTAAGGTACTATTTATCATTTAAGAGTGTCAGGACATGACATGTATATTAGGTTGTATATTTGTGTGTGTGTGTGTGTGTGTGTGTGTGTGTGTGTGTGTGTGTGTGTGTGTGTGTGTGTGTTGTGTTTGTGTGTTTGTTTCTCTTGTATTTTCTCTATTTCTTAAGTGTGTGTGTGTGTGTGTGTGTTTTCGTCTGAGTTTCTTTTTTTTGTGTGTGAGTGTTTGTGTTTGTTTCCTTACGAGTAAGTGTCTGATTCAGGACATGAATCTGCCTATTTTCCCGTTAGTCTCAACACTCTCATTTACCGTATATCATCCCATATCACCACTTCGACGCTAATACCCATCGTCCATACCAAATACACGTCATGTCTACCTCATTCAGGACTCAGTGTTAGGACGTGTGTTTTTATGATCCTTGTCTACTTGCCGGTCTGCTCACATGTCTTCTAACCCGTCTTTCCCTTACCATTCCTAGTGTTTATTTTGTCTTCTTGCTACCTTCACTCTCAGTTTCAGCTACAGTGCAGTCTTTATCCTAAACAGCGAGGGTGAATGAAAAATTCAGGTAATATGTCAGTTGCTTAAAACTCTATCTATCTATGTACCTAAGCTGCTTCCCCCAAGGAAAGGGAGGTAGCCGAGACAGGATGACACACTCCCCATTTACTCATCCAT